>NC_038247.2:13104682-13224969 GCF_000004515.6 Glycine max
CTAAAGTTTATTATAGAGATAGTAGATTAATTTTGTAATTTTAAAATATTGTTAAATTTTTAATATGCAATTCTGTTAAATACTCAAAAAAAATTATCACCCATAATATTTCACTAAAATGACGTCAAATTAGATTTTATCTCATGAATGATACATGTAGTCTCTATCATAAAAAGAACTAAAATAATATGATATTATTGATACATACTTATATTAAAATAACCTTACTATATAAATATTAATCAACAAAATTTTAGTATATGAATGTTTTAGCAAAAACAAATTCTTATTTTTTACAAAATTAAAATTAATTTTAAAATGTTTAGACCCGATTAATCTGACCCAACACAACTAACTTGTTTATAATCGAGTTTGCCATTAAAGCTGCACAAATCTGACCTAGTCTATGCTTACTCTGCACTTGACTAACTATCATGTTTATATTTTGCTTTCCTTTTCCTTTGGCATTCACTTCTTGAATCTTCTGATAATGTTTTTTTGAATATCAGAAGCTTCAAAAGATTTTGTAGTAAACTTGTCAAAGATAGCACTATATCGAGGGCAAAGCATCACCTCCTTTTCTACCTTTTGCTTCTTCACCAGAAATTTGAGTAATTTCTCTTCAGTAGGTGGAAACACAAATTCTTCCTCCTTCTCGAAGTCCTCAAATGCTTGGTTAACCTCCTCTTCATATAAGGTTGTCTCAACCTTAGAGGTTTCAATCGAAGCCCCTAACTACCATAAGAATTTGGACGGGCTCAACATAACTGGCTCGCATAGGCTTTTCTTCAAACTTCAATCTTCCTTCATCAATAGCTTTTTGAATCATATCTCTAAAACATAAACAATTGTTAGTCCAATATCCCTAGACATTGCAAAATTTGCAATATCTCTTTCCCTTCCTTTGTTCAAATAGAGGGATTTTATGGTTGCCACTAAGTACAATTTGTTTATCTTTTAAAAGTACATCGAAAATCTTACTTGCCTTAATAAAATCAAAACTATATTTTGAATTTGCAAATTTTTGTTTTTCTTCTCGTTTCAACATTTGACAAATATAAGGAGGACCTGTTTGTAATTCTACTAAATATACATCATTTTCTTTATTATCAAAATCAATATCTTGAAAATTTACATAATTATCATAATCTTTGTACGCTTCAACATATGCAACTTTCTCCTTCCTATTTTTGTCAAATTTCTTTTTCCTTCCTTCTCATATTTTATTTTTTCGATCCTTCTTACCTTTCCTGCCTATTGTGCCATATCCCTCATTTGTTAATTTACCAATTTCTTATGAATAAAAAAATCTAGACTTGCAACGACCATTCTTACTAACTCATGTTTAGGGATTTGACTATTACAATGAGATTTCATCTATCGAAATCTATTTAAATAGTCTTTGATTGATTCACTGTTAAATCTTTCATGGTTGGTAAATCATTAAGACTAACTCTAGTTTCTTATCTAAAGAAATGTTCATGAAACACTTCCTCGAGTTGTGCCCATGAGTATATTGAATTTGGTGGTAAGTAGTAAATCAAGTGAAAGCATTTTTTGTTAAAGAGCTAGAAAGTAAGTGATAATGACTCTGAAAATGACTATGAAAGATCTTATTTATGAACTTCTTATATTAATGATTGAACTATATGATTCAACATGTATACAATAATTTCCTAATTACAGATCCAATGGCACTCGACGTCTTCACGTAACTCCTTCCGTTAACCGCTGCAACTGCTACTTTGAATTTTGACAAAACCTTCATTCTGAACGCTATTTATCTCCACGTGCTTAATACGCTCATTGAAACATCAATCTCATCGAAACCCAATATTTCGATAAAAACATCAACACTTCAAGCTCGCATACGTATTTTAATATGATCTTAAATTACTATCTTCTCTTTTTATCCAAATAGCAAATATCAAAATTTCACTAAGCTCTTATACTTCGTAAATTTTTATAGCAAAGATAACAGTTGGGTAATGAATTTACTCAAATTCGACTTATGAACATCTCTAATTATGTTAATTTTCATATATGTTTTAATATGACTCATGTATATAATTATTTGTTTAAAAGTAAATAAAAACTTATGAAATAAAAACTAAACATTTTTTATTTTAAAAAAACTAAATTTAAAACAATATAGTTGAAATCTCTTTATCTCTTTGTATATATTTACACATTAAAATTAATGTCCCCGTCCAACAATGTCGAGAACTTTTTTTGTATTCAAAATTTTAAGATATAAAAAAATAATGTAAATCTAAATGAAATTAAATTTTAAAGTAAAATATTTTAAATCACACCAAAATTGCACATATATATTACACGACACTAATATAAGAAAAATATTGTAAATAAACATTTTAGGAAAAAGAAAGAGATATAAAATAAAAAAGAATAAAATAATATAAAAAAAAGCACAGAAATAAAAAACATATATAAAAAGAAAAGAGAAAAAAAAAGAAAAAGTTGGGTGAAAAGGAAGAAAGGAAAAAATATCTAAGAATCATTATTTATATAATTTTGTTAGCTTAAAAGTTTTTTATATAGAAGATAAGATAGAAGAATAGTATAATAATTTTGTAATTTTAAAATATTATTAAATATTTAATATGCAATTATATTAAATACTTGCAAGAAAAAAAAATGCTACCCACAATGTTTCATCGAAAATGACGTCGTTTAAGACTCTCTCATGAATGATATTTGTACTCTTTCATAAAAGAACAAAAATTATTTACGATATTATTGAGTAACTAATTTAAAACTATTTATAAGTTTAGTATATTTGTTTCATATTTGTAAAAAAATGCCCTTACTATATAAATATTATCAACAAATATTGAAACATGTCAATAATTGAAGAAGGTTATAAATGTAATTTCCATTGTACACGACTTTAATATTTAGAAAGAAATGCTTAAAAAAAGGAGCTTTGTTGGCCATAACTTTTTGCCCACAATAGTGTCGATCAAATTGTATGTCGTAAATGGTACTTCTTGATGCAAATAGTTGGTAGACGAAGATTCAATTTGACAGAAATATAGATTTATGTGCTTTCACATAGGTTATTTCCAATTTTATATGAAAAATTCCGTATGTATAAAAATTGAAAAAGGATTTACCTTATGTTAAATTTATTTATTTTTTTAATTTTAAAATATGAAATGATAAAACTATTTTGTCATAGAAATATTTTTTTATAAAAGAAATTAAAATTAATTTAATTTATAATGGTATTTTGTAAGTAATTTAAAATATTTTGCAATAAAAATATGTTTAATAAATTAATTTTAATATATTTATTATGTATTTATATATTTTTTTGTCCTGGATCAGAGATCACCGCTTAGTGTCCCCCAATCCATTAAGTCGGAGAGTAATTCCGCTTATGGTGTGTGATTGTTGTTAATCCAAGAAAAATTTGCACTTGCAGGAAAAGAATTGTCATCCATTCAATGAATTATATCGACTGTATGGGTGTTTGGGGTTGGGAAAAACAAGTGCAAAAAGTGGTTCTCAAAGGTTTCAACGTTTGTCGAGAATTCCATCATGGATATGAACTTATAGATTGGAGGAGGAAGCACTCGTGCGCTTTTTATGTTTGTTCATCAAGGACATATTTCCAATATTAAAATTTTGCTAGCCAAATAGATATACTTATAAGACAAAATACTTTTTCTAGGAACGCATATTCATTACCACAAAAAGGATAATGGTAACCTATGTTAGGACTTTTGGCAAGCGTACCAATTGCCATTGCAGGTTACACATTTATAAAAAAGTTCATCTACACAGAGACTTGAGTTTACTTACTTCATTTGGATAAAAGTTATAAGTTCAATAGTTATGTACAAATTTAATCAAATGTCATTGGTTTTGGTTTAACTAACTAAAGACAACTTAAAGTAAAAGAATAGTAAAAATAACAGAATTACGAGAATAACGGAAATAACAGAAATACAGAAATGACGAAAATAACGGAAGTAACGGAATTCAGTGTGTCGGAAATACATAAATTATGGAAACAATAATAACGACTTAAATTAATTCAAGAAAATATAGGATTGAATTTCACCGTTCATACCCTTAGTATCCTAATAAGATGAACATATATGAATCATTTTCTAACATTACTGATGCACACATTAAGTTATCCCAAGTTGATCCCTCGCACTTGGGACCTAAGAATATTTACTAAATATCGTTTCCTCGCATATGAAGTAAATACCCCCGCATTATAATTATATTCTCGTGCTTTTTGCAATCAAAATATTATTTTTTATTCCTAGTAACGTAACATAAAGAGTAAAATCGTTTAGTTCAAATTCTAAGATTACTTTTCAGTGTCACTTAAAATCCAATTTCATGACACTAGTGATCAAATAGAATCAAACATTACGAGTAGAACGAAATTACCAATAATAAGTAGAAAAGATTCATACATATATAATATCAAAAGGGATACATAAGGGTACAAAGATTACATCCAATCCTTGAGAAAAACTAATCGATAATTGCACAGAGCACAAGACTAACAAGAGAAATGACGAAGGATGTGATCCACGGTCACAACTCTACAGCGCCTCGACTCCACTTTTCCTTTTCTCTTTTTTCTTCTTGGCTCTATCTGCATTTTTCTCTCTACTGAAGGCTGTTGGGATATTTTCTCCCTTAAACATGCATGGCTATTTATAGAAAATAGCGTAGGAGAGCAGACAAATTCACCCAGGCAAGCTATAGCTCGCCTAGGCAAATTTGTTGCTTAGTGTTGAAGGCATCCACTTGCCTAGACGAGCTGTAGCTCGCCTAGGCGAGTTGCTTGCTTAGGGCTAAAGTAAGATCTTTAGCCCAGGCGAGCAGGTTGCTAGCCTGGGGGAATTTGGGGTTAGAAATCTTTGTGAAAAGACCATTTTGGCTTTGTTTTTGGATCTAACAAACAACCCTCAAAACCTACAAAATCATGGATGAATCTTTCATATTTAAACAGCAACATTAGTAAATGTACAATATATATAAAACAACTAGATTTAAAGGTAGTTTATAAGAAAACTATTGCAATCGAAAGATAAGTGCTAACAGTTTAATCCCAAAAAATATTGAATTTTGGCACTTATCAACTCCCCCAACCTAGAACCTTGCTTGTCCTCAAGCAAAGTAAAGAAAAATTAAAAATAAGAATAATATAAGTATAAAATAAATATGCTTAAAAAATTATGAACAAGCTTTGTAAAGAATCAATCCTTGAATTGATCAGAACAACATTTTTCAATATGCAACAATGAGAAAAGAAAGCACAAAGATGGAATTCACAGAACAAAAAATGAGATTAAGATCAATTCGCATATTGTTTCTAAAAAACATTAGAGGAAACAATGGATGCATTCGAATAGAGAAAAATCTCTCAAAGGTGTATAATTATCATACAGAAAAGTGTTTCATCTCAATTCCAATGACTAATATGTCATAAATCAATTTTGCAAGTCATTTCCCATCAAATCAAAGAATTTGTATAATCATCATGGATCGATAGGTCTTTTAAGGTTGGGCCTGGTTTTGAAGGAAATCTTGGTTTTTCTGGATATTCAAACATACCTTGAGAATAGGAGAGCAGACATAAAAATGTAATTGAAGAAGGTTATAAATGTAATTTCCATTGTATATGAATTTATTATTAGGTTTAAGACTTTCTGTTAGTGTTTTATGTTCAACGAAAATTCAAAAAATACAGATTAAAATTGTTTCTATCAGGGGGAGAAAATAGTGAGACAGGGGGGGTGCAAGAAGCAATTTATTTGATGGAGTAGGTTTCCCAAATACCTCTTAAATTGACACATGTCACTAATTGAAGTGCAACAATTGTCTTCAACCAGGCTCAGCGCATGACTGACGCTAAGCTCAAATCTACTTACTTGCGCTAAGTGTGAGGGTGGCGCTAAGCGCAACGTCGCGGATTTAGAGCCTATTTAAAGCCTGTTTTGTGCAGAATTAGGGTAGGCAGATGATTTGCACAGAATTTAAGAGCACACCACAATGCCTATTTCGGGAAAAGAGCTCTGGAGGCAGCAAGAGGAGCAACTTTTGCAGAGATACCTAGGTTTTGTAATCTTATTATTGTTAGGGGTTTTTCTGTAATGGCTGGCTAAACACCCTTGTTGGGGATTTCTGAAGAGCAGTTGATGTAATTACTTTAATATCTAATTGTTTGTGTTTCTTGTGTTCAATGCTTCTTTCAGTGCTTAAATTATGTATGCTTTTGGTCTAATCAACCATCTGTGTGCCTGGTTAGGTGACTTTAGCATTGGGAAATGTATTGTTGCCTTAGAACTTGAATAAAGCAAAATTGAAACTTAGTTTTAAATAAGCGATCTGTGGATTAAGTTTTGGTTTTAAACATGCTGTTACGATAATGCTGTTTGGTCTAAGTCTAGTCCAACAAGAGGGATCTGAGGACAAAGCTTAGGCTAAATTAGTCTAAACTTTCGTAAGCTATTTAAGCTGAGTCTAGTCCAACAAGAGGGATCTGAGGATGAAGCTTAGTTTAAGTTAGTCTAAACCTAGGAAGGCTGTCTAAATTAAGCCTAGTCCAACAAGAGGGATCTGAGGATGAAGCTTGGATTAATTCAGTCTAACTAGGGATCGAGGTTTAGTAATTTAGGCTACAACATAGAACACAAAAGCATGATTGATTAGAGAAACATCATTATATACATCAACTGGTTTGTTAGAAAGACCCAATACCTTTACCTACTGCTGTCAATCTTGCATTTTTATTGTTTTTAGCCTAGACTTAGTTTATTTCTGTTCTAAATCATCAATGTTTCTTTCAACAATGCCTTATTTATGAATTTAATCCTGTCTAAGACTAGTTCCCTGAGTTCGATACTCGGATTCATCCGTTTTAATTTTAAATACTTGATGATCTGGTGCGCTTTATGGCAAACCGAATTTCCCTTGAACATATTTGTATAAAGAAAAAGTGGACCAAAAAGTAACTGCAGGGGAAATCCAACATTGCCACCAACGTTTATTTGAGGAAAACATTAGAAAAACCAAAACCAGATCTAGGAATTTTAAGAATAAAAGGTTCGAGAGTTGTTTACGCACGGGGAAGGTATTAGCACCCCACGCGTCCGTCACAAGGGACGACAACCTTTAATCAAATGTGCAAAAATCATGACTTCAAATTTATTTTATTTTCCCTTTTTTATGTTTTTATCTTTTTAGGGTCGACAAAAGTGGGGTTTTTGCTCCTACGTATCCTCAATTGTGATGAGGAACTCGGACATACGTAGTTCTTTAAGAAAGTGAGAAAATTAGGCGGGGTGTTGATTTTAGACTTTTAAACGGTTCATTTTAACTGATAAAAGTAAAAAGGGACCGTTAAGGCATTGGACCTTGAAACGGTTTCAAATGACCTTTTTTCGGGAAAAAGCTTGATTTGTGAGTTGATTTTAGCTTTAGTTTCACTTGGTTATTTCTCAACTCGTTAAAAGAGAACTTTAAAAGTAAATGTCCGGTTGAAACTTATTTATTTTTTGATTAACCGAGGTTACAGCATGAACGATTGGTCGAATTTTATTTTAATGATGATTAAACGAGATTACAACACAAATGATCGATTGAAATTCATTTAAAAGGAAGAAAAAGAATACCAAAAGTAGACGAGATGAAGATGAAAACATACAAAGCAAGAATGGACCCCTAAGGGTGGATAGAATGAATTCAAAGCTTCGAAATCGAAAACTAACTGGTTGAAGATCGACGAACGATGAAGAACGGCGAAGAACATTCACGGAATTGGTCACGAAAATGTTACGAAAGCGTTACGGAAGTGTCTCAGCCTTGATTTTCTCCTTCTTTTTTCTTCTCCTCACTAATTTTAAGTGAAATATGCTTAACAAGGGTGCTAAACCCCTTCCCTTCAGCCTCCCACATCCTTTTATAGCCAAAATAGGGGAGGAGCTTGCCGCCCAACTCGCCCAGGAGAGTTCAGCTCGCCCAAGCGAGCTGGTGGCTTAGTTCAGAAGCAACCTTGCTCGCCCAGGCGAGCTGGTTGCTTCTCCCCTATATTATCCAGTGGGCCCAGGGGCTGAGGAATGTTCCAGAATGGACCATTTTGTCCCTACCTTGAGTTCCTTGCCTATTTCTTTCCGAAACGTCAGGAAACCCTAAGGATCGCGTAGTGATCGCTGTTAAGCAGCTCAACTCGGCTGGAAAAATTCCTTATGCTGACAAAAATTGCCCCCATTCAGAGTATCTTGCTCATTTCTTTCCGTAACATCGTGAAACCCTACGAATTCCATAGAGATTGATGTTAAGTAGCTCAACTTGGCCGGCGAAAATTCACATGTTGACAAACAATTATCCCCGGATGAAATTAGGGTATGACAGTTGCCCCTCTTTACTTATCTTTTGTTGGAGATAAAAGGAAAGTAAAGATAAGACACTAATTTTTTTCGAGCTAACTCTCCACCTGACCGACCATTAGCTCAATCAGCGAAACCTGTCAAAAGAAATAGCATAAAAGGCATCAGGTGCATCAGCAAAAGCCTTGGTGCCTTGAAAGCAATAAAAATGGATAACCATGATGGTCTCCACATGCTATCGGGCTTGCTTGTCTCAGGATAGTAGGGGAGACTTCGGTAGCCTTGGTCACCAGACATTGAGTCTCTCGACAAGGGAAGCAGACGACTATGTTTGTCTCTGCCTGCCATCGGACTTGATCGTCTCCAGATAGCAAAGGGAACTACAACAATCTCAAAAAACAATTAGAAACGGATGACCATCATCGTCTCAGCATGCCATCGAACTTGCTTGTCTCTGGTTGATAAGGGGACTTTGATAGTCTCAGAACAATGAAAGCGAGTGACCATTACGGTCTCCACATGCCATTGGACTCGGTTGTCTCTGGATAACAAAGAGTAAACTGTAATAGTCTCGGTCAAAAGACATTGAGTCTTCAACCATAGGGGGCAGATGACCATACTCGTCTCTGTGTGCTATCGGACTTGACTGTCTCTAGATAGCAAAGGTGGTGGATGACCACAATATGTCCCCACGTGCCATCGAACTTAATTGTTTCTGGATGGCGAAAGGGAGACTAAAGTAGTCTCTATCGATAGACATTGAGCCTTCAAAAAAACGAGCAAATAACCATATTGGTCTCTGTGTGTCATTGGACTTGATTGTCTCTGGATGACGAAAGGGAGACTAAAGTAGTCTTTGTCGAATGACATTGAGCCTTCGACTAAACGAGCAGATGACCATATTGGTCTCTGCGTGTCATCGAACTTGATTGTCTTTGGATGACGAAGGGGAGACTAAAGTAGTCTCGGTTGATAGACATTGAGTCTTCGACAAAGGGTGAAACGACCATATTGGTCTCTGTGTGTCATCAGACTTGATTGTCTCTGGATGACGAGGTGGAGACTAATGTAGTCTTGGTCGAAAGAAATTGAGTCTTTGACAAAGGGAGCAGATGACCACATTTTGTCTCTGTGTGTCATCGAACTTGATTGTCACTGGATGACTAGGTGGAGACTAATGTAGTCTCAGTCGAAAGACATTGAGTCTTTGACAAAGGGATCAGATGACCACATTTTGTCTCTGCGTGTCATCGGACTTGCTTGTCTTTGGATGAGGATATAGAGACTAAAGTAATCTCGGTGTTCTTTCACTAAAATGCGAACACGCTTAGCAAAGAAACAAACTTTCAAACCGATCAGAGCAACATGTATTTTTGAAGAAAAAAAATGTGTTTATTGGGGAAGGAAAACATGTCGATAGAATTTTCTCATAACCACAAATGAGATTTAGGATACTAGCATTTTGTTTCTAAACGAGCTTTTAGAAGAAACACTGGGTCCAACTGAAATAGAAGAAAATCACTCAAAGTGTATAAATCTTATGCAGACAAGTGTTTCATCCTAATTCCGAACCATAGATACGTCATGACTTGACTTTGTAAATCAATTCCTATCAAATCAAAGATAACACGTGCAATCATGGATCAATAGGACTTTTTCAGTTTTTGGTGGGAAATTTTGCTTTGGGTGTTTCGGCCTTTTCCTTTCCTATTTTGTTTTTGTTTAGCACGGCATGAAAGAGATGCAGACACAAAGATTTGGTTGGTAACCAAGAAGGGGAGCTTCATGTGTTTCAAATCATGGTTTCTTTTCTTTTCTTTTTGCTTGTGACAACTCTATACATTATTCAGACATTGTTTGGTCCAACGACCTTTCTGTATATTTCTCTTTTGCTTTCTTTCGATGTTTGATCGGGAATTTTTTTCTTTTTCTTTTGCTTTTCCTCCAATCTTTGATCGAGGATTTTCTCCCCCCCCCTTTTTGAAGTATATTCACAACTTAACAGTAAATGAAGCCTCTTTTTTGGGAGACCTTTCTGTTCTTTCTTCCGAGGGTAAGGGTAAAAATTCATATCCTGGGTCAAGGTTTATGGCCGAAGGGTTGACGTGTTGGCTCAAAAAGGCTTGAGGAAGGCAAGACATGACGTATGTCAAGGTATTTGCTCGGCAAGCGGTTCAGGGATATGGGAATTGATGCAATCCTACCCCGCAAGGGCATTGGATAGAAGACTCCAGGTAAATTGGGCCAGAGATCCAAGGGAAGACCCTAGGGTTCTCATGAGCCTTAGGGTAGATTTCGAGCCCATGGGCTAAGTATGAGCCCGCTTATCTTTGTAAATATTAGAATAGGTTTTTTCTTCGTTTGGGCCTTGTATTTTGGCCATTCTAGTAGTATAGGGTTTTAGCCTTGTATTTCGAGGCATTTTGAGTAGTCTTTGTAGTAGGGATTATTTTTGTATTTTCATGTATTTTGTCATGGGGGTGAGCTTAGCTATTATAGGGGGTGTGTAGCTAAGCTCTAGCTTCTTATCTCAAGGAGGTGAGCTTAGCTATTAGAGAGGTATGTGTAGCTAAGCTCTAGCTTCTTTAGGAATCTTCTTAAGGAAGCTTCTCAAGGAGGTGAGCTTAGTTATGAGAGGGGTGTGTGTAGCTAAGCTCTAGCTTCTTAAGGAAGTTTTCTCAAAGAAGCTTCTCAAGGAAGTTTTCTCAAGAAAGCTTCTCAAGGAAGCTACCTAGTCTATAAATAGAAGCATGTGTAACGCTTGTTGTAACTTTGATGAATGAGAGTCTTGTGAGACATACTTCAAAGTTCCACTTCTCTCCCTCTTTTATTCCTTCAATTTTGTGCTCCCCCCTCTCTCTTTCTCTCCCTCTTTCTTTTCCTCCATTGAAGCATCCTTCCAAGCTTCTTATCCAAGGCTCATCTTGGTGGTGAAGCTCCTTCTTCCATGGCTTATTCCCTAGTGGATGGCGCCTCCTCTCACCTCTTCTCCTTTCTCTTCCGCTGCATCTCCATGGTGGAAAAACACCATTAAAGGACCTCATTGAAGTTCAAAGATCCAGCCTCCATAGAAGCCCCACAAGCAAGTTTCCATGAGGAATGCCCCACATTATTTCCATGACACGCATATAACAATGATGATTTAGAAATTTATGCAAAACTGATCATGCATGTACCCATGTGGACACTCAAGCATCAAGTTTTGTGGCCATGTAACACTAAGGCTTAGGGTTCATTTTCCTTATTTAAATCAACCCAGTGTTTCCAAAAGATGCTCTTTTATCAATTTATGCACACATCCGAGTCCATTTAGGCATTCGGGAAAACTTTCATGGCATTCACCCTTCAGGTGTACACATATTTTTTTTCAAAATCCACTTGTGTTCTGACCGGTGAATTATTCCAAAGAAAAACTGGCAGTTATTTCTTTTGAAAAACGTGTTGGCCCTTTTTTAGTTAATTGATTAATTATTATTTTTGTTTTTGTTTTTGTTTTTTTTTTCCTTTTTAGCTATTTCTCTTAATCAATTTCCCTTAAGCAAAGAAAATATTAGAAATAGCTTGCAATTCGGGCACGGTTGGTATTTGAGATTACACTTAATCGAAAAAAGGCGTGCGAACGAAAGTATACAAGACCTCTATTTTTGGCGTTTCAGAAAAACCATCACAAAGTACATATGACAATATGCTAGAAGCGGTAAAATTTCTCACAATGAGCAACAGATAACCGAAAGCAATAACGACATGTTCAATTCTATCATAATGGACATAATAATCGGAAGCAGACAATGTCAAATCACAATGGAAATAACAAAATAACCGAAAGCAATAACGTCAAATCACAACAGAAATAACAAAATAACCGAAAGCAATAATGTCAAATCACAACGGAAATAACAAAATAACCAAAAGCAATAATGTCCAATGAAGACAAATCACAAATTTGGCGACCCGGCCGTACAACTCAGACTCCTCACTGGGGGAAGTCAAACATGTCAGCCATGTCCTCATCCTCCTGGGCTCCATCTCCTTCTCTGGAGGCGCCTGCGGAGAAATCGGGCCAATCTTCGGGCCATGCTACTGCAACCTCGAACTGCTATGGAGTAGGCCATGTGTAAGGGCTGGAGTCCTGGCCTTGCTGACGTATAGTGTACTGATAAAAACTCTCGTTTAGCCGCACCTGACCCCTATGGTTGGCCGCCTGCTGGTCAGCCACATGTCGTATACATCGTTCCAACCTCCGCAGGTGAGTAGAGGTGGACTCTGGAGGTAGTGGTGGTGTGTCGTCAACTGCTTGCTGGTGGCCGTCCCCAGGCTGCTGTGGTGCCTGGCCCTGTGCCTGTGCCTGCCCCTTGCTGGGGGCGACGGGCACTCTATAGAACTGATAGAGGCCCGTAATCAGAGCGGGAAACCCCAAGTCCTTGTTGGACTTCTCTGGGTCCACAGGGTGTCTCGTAGATGCAATCCCTGCAAACTGATAAATAGCGCCAAATATGAGCTGAGCCACGTGCACACTCATCTGTGTCAGGATGGCATAAACCAACTGACACTTCGGCAGAGGGAGGTCAGAGTTGTGGTCGCTGGGTAGAATGTTGCTAAGTAGCAACGTCATCCATATCTGTGTGAGGGTGGTCATGCTGGTGCAATAGCCTCCTCATCAAAGCCAGAGGCCTGACTCCTCCTCTGGCTATACTCGCACTGCTGGCCCTCTCCCAAGATTAGTGGGTGTCCCAGGAACTGTCTGAGGGAATCTCCATCGAAAGGAATCCACTGGCCCCTCACCCAGGAGCGCATATCTCAGACCCCCTCCTCGGTAGGCCAGGCATTAGCGTAGAGCTTCATGACTATCTCCGGATCGAATTTAGCCATGGGTGTCAGAAGCGGTGCCTAGCGCCTGCGGGCTATCTCTCCCTGAAAGTTAGGAAACTCATCGTCCCTCAGCTGGACTCGTCTTTCTCTGAGGAATGACCATCCCTTAATGGTCTCAAAATGCTATTGATGTTTTGCACTCTGGAACCGGTGCCTGTCGAAGTCCATGTCAGCTTGCGGGGCAGTGCTGGAGCCCTCTTCGGTGGTGTCCTTGCTGTACCTCTTCGCGGGGAGCTTTGTCAGGTCCATCTCCTGTGAAGACACATTTGTAAAGTCAGTCTAGAAGGAAATACCATTTTGAAGCAAAATCAAGCAAAAACGGCATACAATCCCTTCCGACAAAACACAAATATCAATATGAATTTAGAGAAAACTTACACGTCGATGTGTGTGCTTCTCTAGGATGTACATATATTTACACACATTTTCCTTGAGGAAAACATTTTATGAACATACATATATATTTGCAAGGTATTTTGCTAGACTACCCTACCTTCTAAGCTAACCTACATACATACATGCTTTGCAAGGCATTTTTGCTATCTATATCAACATACCCGCATATTTGCAAGGTACTTTGCTAGGCTACATCAACATACAAATTGGCAAGGTATTTTCGCTACCTACATTAACATACAAATTGGCAAGGTATTTTTGCTACCTACATTAACATACAAATTGGCAAGGTATTCTTGCTACCTACATTAACATACAAATTGGCAAGGTATTTTCGCTACCTATATTTACATACAAATTGGAAAGGTATTTTCGCTACGTATATTTACTCCATTTTGGGTGGCATTCTTTTTTTTTGCTACATTTTCACATTTTATTCACATATATACACACTTGAGAGTCAGTTTCATGCTATATATTCACACAAATTTTCATTTATTTGAAAAGCAATTCCATGTTACACATTCATTGGAAAGGCAATAACTTTTACTACTCATTCATATTTTGCAAAACCATTTCGTGCCATACGCTCCTATTTTGAGAAGCATTTTCGTGCCATTTTCAGCACGTATGCATATTGGCAAAGCACTTGGCTACCTACCCAATACACATACGCTTTATTTGCCTCTTGCTACCTACTCTATGACCAACATTTCCACATCATCTAGGCGCAAAGAACATCAAGGTGCAGCCTTCATCAAATGATGGCCTAAAGGGGAAACCTTGGCAATATGCTCTCATTTCCATGCTTTCTTGCATTCAAAAAACAAAGCTTGGGTTTCTAGGCCTTAGCACATATTTGGGCACCTATCCTAGTTTCTACAAGCTGTCCCCAAACTCGACAATGGCAGCCACCTATGCCCAAGTCAGTTTCCAGAAACAAAATTCGCAGAATTGTGCTCAAATGCCATTGAGGCATTTTACCGAGCACTTGGTGGGCGCACCTTTAGGCATGCAAAAGTGGGGAATGGGGGCAATGTGACATGCCCAATTGCTTCAGAACGCACCATAGGCCTAAGGCCATCCCCTGCAACCCCCCAATTCAACCAAACAAGCACCAATTCAAGGATAAATAGCTTCTCAGATTTTTGCAAGAATGAACAAATAAAGCATCAAAATGCAACAATGGTGAGCCAAAGAGCAAAGAGATAGTGCACTTACTTGTATAGAGTGAACAAGGATACCAAAATGGAAGCAATGCACAAAAAATGGTGGCTTGGGGGTTGCAAAATCGTGAATCCCGTAAGTGTCTCCTTTCTTGGAATCTTAGGGGAGATTTTGGGGTGAATGAAGCTTCACCCCTGCCCCTTATAATGTTTTCTGGTACAGGGGTGCTCGCCCAGGCAAGCTAACCTGACCTTTTTTTTTTTTTGCAAGAATTCTTTGCAAAATTTGACTATCCCCCGAGTTTGTGCTTGTTTATTTTAATTCCTAGGATTACGAACAAACTAGGCATATTCAACCATGACTTAAGAAAAATAGATGAATAAATAACAAGCAGAAATTTAAAAGGAACTAGGCTGCCTCCCAGTAGCACTTCTTTAACATCTTCAGCCGGACGTCGGATAATGATCTGTTGATCATGGGCCTAGCATCTGCTCGTACCTACCCTCTAAGTCTCTGAATACAGGAAATGGCACTACACAGTAAAATATGAATACGCTACCACTTACCTTTGCCTTGAATTCGGTGTAGTATCGACCATTATTCGAAACAAATCTTCTCTTGTCCTCCAACTCACAGGATAACAAAAATGCATATGCATGCTTATGATTGGGCAGTTCAAGTGTAATAATTTAAACAAATGTCTATTATGTTCAATTTTACTTAAATGCTTGCGGCACCCCTATAGATTGAGCGAGATGACTCAGGATTAAAATGAGAGTATGTATTCCAAAGCAATAACAGACACAACACAAAAGTCGAAATACAACCCATCAATCCAATGTTTATTAAATGTTGCGATCATAGTTTATAAAGGACTGGAAATCTTTGGGGAGCCTCAGAGCATAATCATGTATTGACTCCCCAGCTGCCCCAAGTGCTAAGCATAATACAGTTTGATGATATCGGTGTTCACGGGTGAAGGCAAATCTTTGTCGTCCATGCTGGCAAGCACCAGTGCTCCTCCCGAGAACACTTTCTTCACGATGAAAGGCCATTCGTAGTTTGGAGCCCACTTCCCCCTATCGTCTTTTCGGGCTTGGGATACTTTCTTCAAAACAAGATCCCCTTTGTTGAATTTGCGCGGGCATACCTTCTTGGCGAAAGCATTCTTCACCCGTCTCTGATACAAATGCCCATGGCTCATGGCCGCCAATGTCCTACCTTCTATAAGATTGAGCTGATCAAAGCGCGCTTGGGCCCACTCCGATTCTTTCAACTCGGACTCTGCCAGAATCCTTAAAGAAGGAACCTCTACTTCAAACGGCAGTACAACTTCCATTCCGTACACCAACGAAAACGGAGTTGCCCCAATTGATGTGCATATTGAGGTTCGGTAACCATGCAACGCGAAAGGGAGCATCTCGTGCCAATCTTTGTATGACAAAGTCATCTTCTGAATGATCTTATTGATGTTCTTGTTGGCCCCCTCAACTGCCCCATTTGTCTTGGACCTATAAGGCGTGGAATTATGGTGTTGGATTTTGAAACCCTCACATTTCCTTCATTATCTTGTTATTCAGGTTAGTGGCATTGTCCGTGATAATTTTCCTGGGCAAACCATATCGGCAAATTATCTCCTTCTTGATGAATCTAACCACTACGCTCCTCGTCACGCTGGAGTATGAAGCAGCTTCAACCCATTTGGTGATGTAGTCGATTGCAACCAAGATGAAGCGATGTCCGTTCGAAGCCCTGGGCTCAATGGCTCCGATCACATCTATCCCCCACATAGAGAAGGGCCAGGGCACTGCCAATACGTTCAAAGGCATGGGCGGAGCATTGACATTGTTCGCGAATGCCTGGCACTTGTTGCATTTTCTCACATGGATGCAACAGTTGTTTTCCATGGTGAGCCAGTAATAGCTTGCCCTTAGAATCTTCCTGGCCATGGCATGCCCATTAGCATTCGTCCCAAAGGACCCTTCATGCACCTCCACAAGCATTTGCTCGGCTTCCTTGGCGTCCATACATCGGAGCAAAACCATATCATGATTTTGTTTGTATAGGATACCTCTACTTAAAAAGAAACTATCTGCCAACCTCCGCTTAAAAAGAAACTATCTGCCAACCTCCGCAACATCCTCTTGTCGTTGTCAGAAGCCCCCTGTGGATACTCCTTATACTCTATGTACCGCTTGATGTCAAAGTACCACGGCTTACCGTCTTGCTCCTCTTCTATCAAGCAACAATGCATGAGCTTGCCGTGACATTTGAACTCGATGCACGGAAAGTCTCCATGCGGAGTCAATTGAAACATGGAGGCAAGAGTGGCAAGCGCATCGACCATTTGATCCTCCTTCCTAGGAATGTGGTGGAAGGATGTCATCGAAGAACTCTGCCAGCTTCTTGATGTAGGCCTAGTAGGGTATCAGCTTATGATCCCTAGTTTCCCATTCTCCCCCTAGTTGGTGAATTACTCCGTACACTTTGAGCAATTTGACGTTAAAGTCAATTGCCGCTTGGATCCCGAGGGCGCATGCCTCGTATTCAGCCATATTATTTGTGCAATCGAAACCTAACCTTGTCGTAAAGGGTATGCATTGATTGTTGGGGGTGACCAAAACTGCTCTGACTCCATGGCCTAGGGCGTTGGACGCGCCGTCGAACCACAAGATCCACTTATCCCTATCTTCATCCTCCACCTCCTTCTCGAACAAGGCCATAATGTCCTCATCCAGGAATTCCAGATGCATGGGTTGGTAGTCATTGAGGGGTTGCTGAGCTAGATAGTCTGCCAAGGTACTTCCCTTTATTGCCTTTTGAGTGACATAAGCAATGTCGAACTCAGACAACAGAGCCTACCACCGAGCGATCCGTCCGATGAGAGCGGGTTTCTCGAAAATGTACTTGACTGGGTCCATCTTGGATACCAACCAAGTGGTGTGGCTTAGCATGTACTGCCTTAGACGGTGGGCTGCCCACAACAAGGCACAACACATTCTTTCAAGCAGAGAGTAATTCATCTCACAGGCAGTAATTTCTTGCTCAAGTAGTAGACAACCCTTTCCTTCTTTCGAGGGTCATCATGCTGCCCCAGTGTTAGTCGTCTTATATGACTAACTTTTGTATAGAAATTTTTTTCCAAAACTTGTATAGTTCCCCAATTTATGGTTATTTTGTAGTGATTTTTTGTAAATAATTTTTTTATGGTTAAAGTTGTCTCTAGAATATGTCCATTGAATTTAATGATGAAATATGTGCAATTTAAGGTGAAAATGAGGCTAAGTCATGAAGTGCTAAAAGTGACAGTTAAGCTTAGCTCATCAGTGGGCTAAGCTCGTATCCACCGCTAAGTTCGCTAAAGCTGCGCTTAGCGCGACAAAAGAATATGGCAGGGCATCAATATCAAGGCCGCGCGCTAAGCGGGAGATTAATGTGCTAAGCGCAACAATTGTCTTTAGCCAGGCTCAGCGCATGACTGACGCTAAGCTCAAATCCACTTACTCGCATTGAGCACGAGGGTGGCGCTAAGCGCAACGTCGCGAATTCAGAGCCTATTTAAAGCCTGTCTGGTGCATAATTAAGGTAACAACTTGAAGAAGGGCCCAGGGCACAGAATTCCACAGCACACCACAGTACCTATTTCGGGAAAAGAGCTCTGGAGGCAGCAAGAGGAGCAGATTTTGCAAAGATACCTAGGTTTTGTAAGCTTATTATTGTTAGGGTCTCGTCTGTAATGGCTGGCTAAACACCCTTGTTGGGCATTTCTAGTGAATAACTGATGTAATTATTTTAATATCTAATTGATTTTGTTTCTTGTGTTCAATGCTTCTTCAATGCTTAAATTTTGTATGTTCTTGGTCTGATCAACCATTTGTGTGCCTAGTTAGGTGATTTTTATGTTGGGAAATGTATTGTTGCCTTAGAACTTTAACGAAGCAGAATTGAAACTTAGTCTTACAAGAGGAATCTGCAGATTAAGTTTTGGTTTTAAGTATGTTGTTACAATAATGTTGTTTGGTCTAAGTCTAGTCCAACAAGAGAGATTTGAGGATGAAGCTTAGTTTAAGGTAGTCTAAACCTAGGAGGGCTGTCTAAATTGAGTCTAGTCCAACAAGAGGGATCTGAGGACGAAGCTTGGATTGATTCAGTCCAACTATGGATTGAGGTTTAGTAATTTAGGCTATAGCATAGAACACAGAAGCATGATTGATTAGAGAAACATCCTTATATGCATCAGCTGGTCTGTTAGAAAGACCCAACACTTCTACCTATTGCAGTCAATTTTACTTGCATTTTTACTGTTTTTATCCTAGACTTAGTTTAACTATGTTTTAAACCATCAATTATCAATGTTTCTGTCAACAATGCCTTATTTCTGAATTTAACCCGGTCATAGACTAGTTTCCCTGAGTTCGATACTCGGATTCATCCGTTTTAATTTTTAAATACTTGACGATCCGGTGCGCTTTTCGGCAAACGGGATTTCCTTTGAATATATTTGTACAAAGAAAAAGTGGAACAAAAAGTAACCGTAGGGGAAATCCAACAAAGTATTTATGGCACCGTTGCCGGGGATACTAGATTTAAGAAGAGTTTAGTTCAGTTTTACGACATTGCTTTATATTTTTCTCTTTAATTCATTGATTCTTTTTGTTCATATTTTAGTTACCATACATTCATTGTTCTTTTGGACTGGATAATTGTTGTTCTGTATTTTTGTATGCAAAAAAGATCTACTGCAGGTGATTTGATTCCCATTGATTTGGAGATTAACACCAACTGTAGAAAGCGTAATTAAGAGAGAATCAGAATATTTTTGCAGTATTTAGAAGCAGCAGCAACCCTAGAAGAAGAACCTCGATCTTCCGAGGCATCTTCTAGTTTTCTGATTGCAAGGAATTCTCATATAGAACTTGTTGAAGATACAATCATGGCTGAAGAGCCAAGAAGAGTAACCTAGGAGGATTATTGAAGTTCTAATGTGCCACAATTTTTCACCAGCATTGCTCAACCAGAAGATCAAGCACAAACCATTACATATCCACTATCATTGATTAAGCTAATTCAGAATAATCTATTTTATGGTTTACCAAATGAAGATCCATATGCATACCTAGCCACTTACATTGAAATATGAAATACTATTAGGCTAGCTGGTGTGCCTGAAGATGCAATCCGATTGAGCTTTGTTGGATCAAGTGGCCTCAGAATAATTAAGAAGGGGGGGTTGAATTAATTATTCCTAAAACTTTACTAATTAAAAATTTACTCTTCTAAGGCTTTTAATATGTTGTTAAGTAAAAGAAGGATAGAAAAGAAACTTAACCAAAAGTAAAAGTGGGAATTAAAGTGCACAGCAGAAATTAAACGAGTAGGGAAGAAGAAGACAAACACACAAGAGTTTTATACTAGTTCAGCAACAACCCGTGCCTACATCCAGTCCCCAAGCGACCTGCGGTCCTTCAGATTTCTTTTCAACCTTGTAAAAATCCTTTTACAAGTAAAGATCCACAAGGGATGTACCTTTCCTTGTTCTCTTTGAACAACCTAGTGGATGTACCCTCCACTAGAACTGATCCATAAGAGATGTACCATCTCTTGTTCTCAGTCAACAACCCAAGTAGATGTACCCTCTACTTTTACCACAAAGGATGTACCCTCCAATGTGTTAAGACAAAGTTCTCAGGCGGTTAAACCTTTGATACTTTGTGAATGGGGATACAAAAGAATTCTCAGGCGGTTAGTCCTTTAAAATCTTTTGTATATGGGAAAGGGAAGAATCAAAAGAATTCTTAGACTGTGTTGTTTTGAATTCTTTGACGAGGGAGAAGGGAGACACCAAAGAATTCAGGCGGTTAGTCCTTCGTTCTTTTGGAAAAGGGAGAAGAGAGACATAAAAAGAATTCAGGCGGTTAGTCCTTGGTGAATTCTTTTTGGCAAAGGGAGAAGGGAATGAAAAAGATGAATAGCACAAGTTTTGTTTTCAAGGTTTGGAAAACCGAAAAACATTAGAAAGCTTTTGGCAAAGGAAGAAGAAGAAGGAGTTCAAAGAGATTCAAAAATCAATTGGCAAAAGTTTGTTGTCTAAAGAATGAATGTTTTAAAATGCAAATCAAAGCCTTGCTTTTATAGACTCTTCAAGTCTAGTCAAGAGACCATTAGAAGAGTTATAACCTTTAGGAAAACTTGAAAACTATTTGGAAAAGTTATAACTTTTAGAAAAACATGAAAACTATTGGAACAATTACATCTTTTGATTTTGTTAAGAAACTATCACTGGTAATCGATTACCAAATCAGTGTAATCGATTACACAAAGCTTTTTTGTGAAAGGATGTGACTCATCACAATTAAATTTGAATTTCAACGTTCAAACACACTAGTAATCGATTACCAAATACTTGTAATCGATTACAGCATTTCGAAATTAATTGGAACGTTGTAAATTCAGTTTCAAAGTTTTTTGAAAACCATTTTGCTACTGGTAATCGATTACAATAATCTGGTAATCGATTACCAGAGAGTAAAAACTCTTTGGTAAAAGGTTTTGAGAAAAATTCATGTGCTACTCAGTTTTTGAAAAAACTTTTTAATACTTATCTTGATTGAGTCTTCTCTTGATTCTTGAATCTTGAGTCTTGAATCTTGATCTTGATTCTTGGAACTTGAATCTTGAAACTTGATTCTTGAATTCAACTTTCCTCTTGATCCTTGAAGTGTACTTGATTCAATTTTGAACTCATTCTTTGATTCCTGAGATCATCATCTTTGTTATCATGAAGTGTTCTTGACTTTTGAGCTTTTTGTCATCATTTTTGTTATCATCAAAACTCTTTGAATCAATCTTGATTCATCATGAAGCTTGCTTCTACAATCTCCCCCTTTTTTATGATGACAACTTCTGAAATCAAGAAACACACACACACACACACACACACTTTTTCCTAGTCGATCACTCACATAAATTTCCATTCTCCCCCTTTGTTTTTGAATTTATGCTTCACTTGAAATTAAATTCATTACCTTGATTTAACCCCTATTTCTCTCCCCCTTTGGCACCAATAAAAAGCCAAAGTGCGTAACAAGTATGAAACATACAAATACAACTAATCATTCACACAACAATCATGGAAAAAATATAAACCAATCATGAAGCAAGAAACATGACTAGATCAAATATATAGAAAAATCACATAGTCATATAACATAATTCATAATTTTTCAAACACACCATGCAAATAAAGAAATACTAAATTGTTCAAATGTCATAATAATATAGCCAAATACACGGCTGGAAATCAAAATACTAGTAATATTAAAATAAGAGAAAAACTAAAATGATGGTGGTGGCGGTGGTGGTAGATCAAAGCTTGAACGAATATAAGAGACATCTTCTTCGACCTTGGTGATTCTTGACTCCATCTCATTGAAGCGCATGTCCACTTGTAACTCCAAAGTATCAAACCTTTCACCAACAAAGGTTTGAAGACCATCGAACCTGTCCAAAATCTTTGAAAGAAGAGATGAATCTTCTCCATCATGTCCTTCTTCACCAACATGTCGAGCACCCTTTTTCACCCAAGAGCCATCATGCTCTTTTTGATAACCAATGGATGCAATGACTGAAGCACCTATTAGAAAGGATCTCTTGATTGGAACATAGGGTTCAGAATCAAGAGGGATGTTAAAGTGTTGAAGGAAGAGGGTGACTAGGTGTGGATATAGAAATGGAGCATTCAATCGCAATGCCTTATGCATGCGATATCTAACAAGATGTGCCCAATCAATTTGCAGGCCTTTATGAAAAGCCCACATAACAATAAGATCTTCTTCAGAAACGTGTGCAAGGTTTGAAGATCTTGGAAGCAAGATGCGAACAATTAGATAATGAAGGATGCGGCTTTCAAAAGCCAATGAACCGGCAAGAAGCCTTTTGGTCATATCCGCTTGGTTGGTGCAAACCAACCGGCGGGCATCATGCATAGAAAAATCAAACTTCCAATCATCAATTAGTGTACCTTCAAATGGTACACCTTCACTTGGAAATTGGGTTAAATCATAGAATAGGGATTGGTCAATGACCATCTTAATCCCATAAATTTCAGAAATTAAAGTGCCTTCTTGGATTTCTAGGTTTGAATAGAAGGCTTTGACTAAATCAGAATAAACAGGAAATTTTAAAGACATGAAAGGAATAAGATTGGAGTTTTCAAATGCTTGAATGCATTCAAAACTCTCATTTGAAAAGAAATCCATATCAATAAATTTTGGATCAATAATGGAACAAGATGAAAAGAGATTTGTGTACCGTATCCGCTGTTCCTCAGATGAAAACAATGATCCAGAGGGAATAGAGGAAGGAATCGGCGTTTCCTGTGACTCGGAATGTCGTTGACTCCGACTCGAAGTGGCCTTTCGCTTCTTTGATGGTTCTGCCATTTGAAAAGATTATTCGAAATTTTAATCGGTTCAAATGAAAGAGAATAAAAAAAGATGAAGTTTGGGCTTTGTGGGGAGTGATTTGGACAAGAAATGAGTGAGATATGGCTGAAGAAAGATTTGGGGACGAGGGTTTTCGAGAGAGAGGAGAATTGCAGATTTCAGAATTTGAAATTTGAATATATAGGTGCAGGGATGCTGATCGAGGCCGTACCCGAATAAAAAAAACATTGAAATGCAGTAACTAGGAAGTGATCCTAGGTCGTTTCCCCACGAGCAATGATAAACCAAATGTTCATAACAGATAGTAGGAAATTAGTAACGAATTGGGGGGAGGGGGGTTTGTTGTTTTTGTAAATTAAACAGCGAGTAAAATTGAATTAGAAAATATCAGAATTAAAACACGTTGCTTCCCCTTGATTCACAAGCAAGTCTCTTATCCTAGGTTATGAGAGTTTATCCTTTATCAGTTCAACCACTTAATCCAACCCTAAATTAAATTACTAAGCGAAATTTAACATAAGGCATTCATTATGTGATTTAGCAACACATACACCCATTAATCATAAACAATCATTAAGCATGAACGTAAATTAAGCGCAGAGACAATTAATCAAGCACTAAGCATGTATCAATTAATAGCAACAAATACAGAGTAATTAGTGAAGAGGAAAAACTGATCAGAATTTAATAGTAATAATAAAACCTCAAAGAGAACTGTGCTTGATCCTCAAGAGAAAACAACGCTGGAGATTTAGCCTTCCATTAATCAATAGAGAATGAAATTTTATTGCTAAAATGAAAAACAACAACTGGAATTGCAAAACGAAAAAGTGTCTAAAAGAAGAAGAAAAGCCTAAAACTAAAAATGAAAACAAGAGAGAGAGGAGAGAAGAGAGCCCCCAAACTAGAGCCTTGGTGCTGTTATATATTTTCAGCCTCAAAGTTTACAAATCTGTTTTAAGTCCAAGCCCATAAATAAAATAAAATATAGACAAGATAAGATAAGATTTGATAAAATAAAATCTAGATGAAATAAAATCTAAAGAAGATAAGATAAGATAAGATAAGATAAGATAAGATAAGATCTAGATGAAATAATATCTAGATAAGATGAGATAAGATTTGATCTAGATAAGATGAGATTTGATAAAATTGTCTGCTCTCTTCAAGTCCAAGCCCAATTCTGGATTCAAGCCCAATTGCTTATAATTCTCCTGAAATTAAATTAAAAACAAAAAATTAGTCCAATAGGCCTAAATGATAAAACTGCATAATTAATTTGATAATTAAGGCTAATAAGTAATTAAAATGGTGACAAAAAGGATTTAGAAATAGGAGAAAATGATGACACATCAGACGCATGGTAATCGATTACATTAATATGGTAATCGATTACCAGAGAGCAACATAGCCAGAAATAACTGCCTGTAATCGATTACACTAATATGGTAATCGATTACCAGAGGTTATTTTAGCCAGAAAATAAAAGCTGATTGACTTTTTAGAGGAGAAGGAATTTGAAATGAGTATCAAAAATAATTTATAATATAATAAAAAATATTAAAAAAATACTTTATGAATGAATCTTAATCAAGTAATTCACATATTATATCATGTAAAACATTAAAACATGTAGATATTCAATTATATCAAAGCAATCAAACACAAGTATTGAAGAATAATGATTATAGATATTAAAATATTTGAATGAAGATTTCATGCAAAGAAGATAAACTCAATCAAGAACACATACTCATAATTTCAAACAATCAAAACAACCAAATAATAAAAAATTGTTAGTCATCCTAATCAAATAATTTGAAGGAAAATTTTCAACTAAAAATATTTTAACAAGAGAATGGTTTTGATATTACCCTTTTCATGATTAAGATGTCTAGATCTTCAAAGATGAAAGTCATACTTTTGCTCTTTGTTTAACCTTCTTGAGAGATGTTTTCATCACTCTCATAATCCTTGGTTAGAAGATTGATCTCCTTTTCTGAATCATCGGATGAATCATTGTCGTCCCATGCAATGTAGGCCTTCTTGGTTCTTCTTTCATTATACCTTTCCTTATCACTTTTCTCAGGCCATTCTTCATTTGAAGGAAAATTAGCTTTGATGAGACCAAGTTGATTGCATTTGTAACATCTAAGAACTTGAGAGTCTTCTTGTGATCTTTTTCCATTGTTAAAGTTCTGACGCCTTTCTATTCTTGTTCTCTTGACAAATTTCTGAAACTTCTTGACAAAGAGTGAGAAGTCTTCTTCATCATCTGAGTCTTCTTCTTCATTTGCTTCTTGCATTGATGATGAGGCTTTAAGGGCTATACTTCTCTTCTTTTTGTCGGTTTCTTCATTTTGATTAAGACGTTGGAGTTCCATCTCATGTTCCTGCAATTTTCCAAATAAAGTAGCAAGAGACATAGAAGAACGATCTTTACTTTCAGAAAGTTACCTTGGGCTGCCATTCCCTACTTAAGCATCTTAAAACTTTATCAATCAAATCTTCATTAGGAAAGATTTTTCCTAAAGAGGCAAGCTGGTTGACTATGTGTGTAAATCTTTTCTGCATGCTATGGATGTTTTCATTAGGGTTCATCCTAAACAATTCATACTCATGTGTAAGGGTATTGACTCTAGATCTTTTTACATCAATGGTTCCTTCATGTGTAAGTTGGAGAGTATCCCACATCACCTTGGCATTTGTACAATTTGACACTCTAAAATACTCATCTATTCCTAGGGCTGAAGTAATAATGTTTTTGGCTTTAAGATCATACTGGATTCTTCTTCTATCTTCTTCTGTCCACTTATCACTCGGTTTTTATGTTGTGGTGCTTCTGCTTACATCTACTACAGTGGGTATGTATGGTCCTATTTCTATTGCTTCCCAAATGTTTAAATCTATGGCTTCAATGAAAATCTGCATGCGGGTTTTCCAATAATGGTAACCCTCACCATTGAAAATGGGTGGTCTATGAATAGAATTTCCTTTAGGAAACAAAGGATTTGAAGAGACCATGAATCTTGAAGTGGTTAAACTTTCTACAAGATACCTACTTTGATACCACTTGTTGGATCAAGTGGCCTCAGAATAATTAAGAAGGGGGGTTGAATTAATTATACCTAAACCTTTACTAATTAAAAGTTTACTCTTCTAAGGCTTTTACTATGTTGTTAAGTAAAAGAAGGATAGAAAAGAAACTTAACCAAAAGTAAAAGCATGAATTAAAGTGCACAACGGAAATTAAAAGAGTAGGGTAGAAGGAGACAAATACACAAGAGTTTTATACTGGTTCGGCAACAACCCGTGCCTACATCCAGTCCCCAAGCGACCTGCAGTCCTTGAGATTTCTTTTCAACCTTGTAAAAATCCTTTTACAAGCAAAGATCCACAAGGGATGTACCCTCCCTTGTTCTCTTTGAACAACCTAGTGGATGTACCCTCCACTAGAACTGATCCACAAGAGATGTACCATCTCTTGTTCTCAGTCAACAACCCAAGTAGATGTACCCTCTACTTGTACCACAAAGGATGTACCCTCCAATGTGTTAAGAAAAAGTTCTCAGGCGGTTAAACCTTTGAAACTTTGTGAATGAGGATACAAAAGAATTCTCAGGCGGTTAGTCCTTTGAAATCTTTTGTATATGGGAAAGGGAAGAATCAAAAGAATTCTCAGACTATGTCATTTTGAATTCTTTGACGAGGGAGAAGGGAGACACAAAAGAATTCAGGCGATTAGTCCTTGGCGAATTCTTTTTGGCAAAGGGATAAGGGAATGAAAAAGATGAATAACACAAGTTTTGTTTTCAAGGTTTGGAAAACCGGAAAACTTTAGAAAGCTTTTGGAAAAGGAAGAAGAAGAAGGAGTTCAAAGAGATTCAGAAATCAATTGGCAAAAGTTTGTTGTCTGAAGAATGAATGTTTTAAAATGCAAATCAAAGCCTTGCTTTTATAGACTCTTCAAGTCTAGTCAAGAGACCATTAGAAGAGTTATAACCTTTAGAAAAACTTGAAAACTATTTGGAAAAGTTATAACTTTTAGAAAAACTATGAAACTAGTGGAAGAGTTACATCTTTTGATTTTGTTCAGAAACTATCACTGGTAATCGATTACACAAAGCTTTTTTGTGAAAGGATGTGACTCTTCACAATTAAATTTGAATTTCAACATTCAAACACACTGGTAATCGATTACCAAATACTTGTAATCGATTACAACATTTTGAAATTAATTGGAACGTTGTAAATTCAGTTTGAAATTGTTTTGAAAACCATTTTGCTACTGGTAATCGATTACAATAATCTGGTAATCGATTACCAGAGAGTAAAAACTATTTGGTAAAAGGTTTTGAGAAAAATTCATGTGCTACTCAGTTTTTGAAAAAACTTTTTAATACTTATCTTGATTGAGTCTTCTCTTGATTCTTGAATCTTGAGTCTTGAATCTTGATCTTGATTCTTGGAACTTGAATCTTGAAACTTGATTCTTGAATTCAACTTTCCTCTTGATCCTTAAAGTGTACTTGATTCAATCTTGAACTCATTCTTTGATTCTTGAGATCATTATCTTTGTTATCATGAAGTGTTCTTGACTTTTGAGCTTTTTGTCATCATTTTTGTTATCATCAAAACTCTTTGAATCAATCGTGATTCATCATGAAGCTGGCTTCTACAAGCTTGTTTTCATTCTCACTATCTAGAGAAGCTAAGAGGTGGCTTCATTCATTCAAAGCCAACAGTCTTAAGACATGGGATGAAGTTGTGGAGAAATTACTAAAGAAATATTTTCCTGAGTCTAAGACTACGGAAGGCAAAGTTGCGATCTTTTCTTTTCACCAATTTCCAGATGAATCTCTGAGTGAAGCCCAAAAACAATTTTAATGCAGGTGGATTTTCTGGATTTAAGCATGGACAACAATACAACCAACAACAAGGACAATGGAGGAACCATCCTGGGAATCAATTCAATAGAGACCAGGGGGGATCATTCATAATATCGCAACCACAAGGGCCCAGTCTCTATGATCACACCATGAAGCTGGAAGAGACTCTAGATCAATTTATGCAGGTTTCTATGTCTAACTAGAAGAGCACAGAGTCTGCCATAAAGAATCTGGAGGTCCAAGTGGGACAGCTCACAAAACAGTTGGCGGATAGGCCGTAAAGCAGCTTTAGTGCTAACACTGAGAAA
Source organism: Glycine max (assembly GCF_000004515.6). NCBI lineage: Eukaryota > Viridiplantae > Streptophyta > Magnoliopsida > Fabales > Fabaceae > Glycine > Glycine max. Next base: position 13,133,137 of record NC_038247.2, read on the forward strand.
AATCCAAAGGAAGAATGTAAAGCTATCATGACAAGGAGTAGAATGGCAACCCATGTGGATGAAAGAAAAGCTGAGAAGAAGATGGAGGAACATAAACAATAGCTGGTTGATGAACTGGCGTTGAAACCAGTTGATGATTTAGTTGAACTTGAAGAAATTGTTGAGGAAGCAGAAGGTGATGAAGAAGGAGAGATATCAATAAAAGACTATCAAGAGAGAATAAAGAAGGAAGAAAAAGAAGAAGAAACAAAAGAAAAGGAGGAAAAAGTAAAAAAATTGAAAAATGAAAAACAAAAAGAGAAGGTTGTTGAGATTGAAAAGAAGAAGGGCAAGAGTAAGGCTAACTCAGAAAAGAAGAAAAAGGTTACTCCCATTGAATGCATGGAGGTACCTTATCCATTGGTACCCTCCATGAAAGATAAAGAGCGACATTTGGCCAGATTTCTTGATATCTTCAAGAAACTGGAAATTACTTTGCCATTCGGAGAAGCACTTCAGAAAATGCCCCTCTATGCCAAATTTTTGAAGGATATGCTAATGAAGAAGAACCGGTACATCCATAGTGACAGAATTGTTGTGGAAGGTAACTGTAGTGCTGTGATTCAACGCATTCTTCCACCCAAGCACAAAGATCCTGGAGTTGTCATGATACCGTGTGCTATTGGTGAGGTTGTTGTAGGCAAAGCTCTCATAGACTTGGGAGCTAGAATCAATTTAATTCCTCTTTCCATGTGCTGACGACTTGGAGAGATAAAGATAATGCCTACACGCATGACTCTCCGGTTAGCTGACCACTCCATTACAAAGCCATATGGAGTCATTGAAGATGTTTTGGTGAAGGTTAAGCACCTGATATTCCCAGCAAATTTTGTTGTCATAGATATGGAAGAGGATGCTAACATTCCACTCATTCTCGGCCGCCCATTCATTTCTACTGTAAGCTGCGTGATGGACATGGGAAAGAAGATACTGCAGATGGGCATAGAAGACCAGAAGATCAACTTTGATTTGTTCCATGAGGACAAAGATGAACCTCTCCAAAATGTCTGTCTGAAAGTGCATGTGATGAAGGAAAAGAGACTTGAGAAAAAGGTCCTTGAAGTAGGAACTCTCTTGGATCCTGGATAACAGGACGCTTACTAGGAGGCAACCCAGCTTTTCTTTCCCTTTTCTATTTTCATTTTTACCTCTTGCATTTAATTAGGATATCTTGCTTGTGATTGTGATTAATTTCAGCTTATTTAGTAATGAACAAGGGGTTGTGAGCTTGTGTGAAGAGATAGACAGAAAAAGACTTAGAATTTTTTTGAAAGTGTCTATCCGCTAAGCGCAGACCTTGCGCTAAGCTCTCAGTCTTCATGTGCTAAGCTGAGTTTGCTCATGCTAAGCGCACAGACCCCTGATTGGTTGGCTGAATAGTTTAGCTAAGCGCACATCACTGCGCTAAGCCCCACATCTTTGTGGTAATTGAACTTTAACCTGTGGGCTTAGCGTGGATGATGCGCTAAGCGCCACTTCTTCTCTGTAAACATTTCATTGTAGCAACGCTAAGCGCTCTATCCTGCGCTAAGCCTCAGATCCATTCTGTAACTTGAGCTTTTACGCTGGGCTTAGCTGGCCAGGAGGCGCTAAGCCCCAATCCCTTACTGTTTTTGAACTCTTGGAAGTGCGCTAAGCGTGCTTGTTGTGCTAAGCCTGAACTACTCACTGTAAGTGGAACCTTGAAGTTACGCTAAGCCCCACATCTCAGGCTAAGCACATATTGCAGAAAGATTTTGTGTTGCAGAAAATGCTAAGCGCAGCTTGTTAGTCGGTGAAAACGACTAACTTTTGTGTATAAAACTTGTGTATATTGTCTCAAACTTCTCCAATTTATAGTTGTTTTGTAATATTATAAGTACTTTATGTTAAATATAGGTAATAGATTATTTATACTTTTGTTTTGTGTGTTTAATAATCAATTTCTCTCAATTTCAGGTTAATTAGGAAAATTGGAAAAAGTGTTATTTTCAACTTCTTGCTAAGCCAATCTGCTAGCTTAGCAAGTATTCGCTAAGCGCGACACTCAGTGGCTGAGTGCGAGGAAGTATCCAAAAGAAGATGAGCTGTCAGGTTCGCTGAGCGCACCGCTCCAGGTCATCAAGCGCACCGCTTCAGCTCATCCGCTAAGCGAGAGAAGCGCGCTAAGCCACAATCCACTTATGCGCGCTAAGCGATCCAGATTTGCGCTAAGCGCGCGAGCACGGACCGACCCACCTATTTAAGCTTGAAATCAAATTTTTTGGGAGTTTGGCATTTTTCTTGAAGAAGCCTCTACATGCATGAGAGTCTGGCCTTGGCTTGAAGCTTTTGCATGTTTAGGAAGTTCTAGAGAGAGAAAGGTCCAAGTTCCAAAGAGTTTTGAGAGATTTTGTTGTGTGAAGATCTGCAGAGACAAGAGCTCAAAGCGGAAGCCGTTCTGAGAACTTGAGATGAGTTTGTGAGATCCTAGAGGTGAAAGAGACATCCTCACCACTTGTATTTTTGCTATCTTTCATCTTGTTCTTCTCTGTGTTGTAAAGGAGGTTTCCGGACCATGGAAAGCTAAATCCTCTGTTGGATCTTCCCTGTAGGTACCTGATGTAAATATATTTCTTTCTATGTAATGATGTTTTGTGTGTTCTCTGTGCTATCTGATTTTCATTCCAATATGCCTTTACCTTGATCACGTAGATGTATGCTTTGTTAGGGTCATTCAACAGTGGAAACTGGTCTGATTCTAAAGTCCTTGATAGTGAGGGGCTAAGTTGTTGCGCTGTCACGAGGAATCGGGGTGGAAGAACTTAGTTGTGTGTGTGTGTCTTAATGCGGTCCTGGTTGAGTTTAGTCTTACAAGAGGAATCTGCGGACAAGGCTTGATCAAGATTAGGCTAGGCTATCATGTGGAATCGAGGTCTAGCAGTCTAGGAGACAACATAGGAATACATGGGCATTGTTAGATAGAGAACATGTGTTTTAGCATCAGGAACCTATTAGGAAGACCAACGCGTTCTCTACTTGTTTTTACACAACATTTCTCTTGCGTGATTTTCTTTCTTTTTGCATAGATAGTTTACGTACCTATTCATAACCACAATCATATTTTCATACCAGACATCTATTTACCGAAATAGCTTGCCAGATAACACAAGTTCCCCGAGAGTTTGATACTCGGTTCTTACCGTTTTATAGTACTTGTGCGATCCGTTTCACTTGCCGGCCGCGAACAAGTTTTTGGTGCCATTGTCGGGGAACTTCTTTTTATTTGGGAAGTTAGCTCGTTCTTAGGTGTCTATTCTTTATTTGTTATTCTTTGATTGTTTGTGTGAATATTTGTTTTGTAATTTATATTTGTCTTCTCTTATTGAACTGGATAACCATTGTTCTGTTAGTACTGTTTATGGATAGATCTCCCACATGCATTTTACTTCCTTTGGACATAGAAATTGAAGCTACAATGAGAAGGAACAGGGTTGAGAGGAGAAGGACATTGTTGCAAGACAAAACAGTTGCATCCATTCTTGAGAAAGAGACCCATTTTTCTGATTCACTATCATCAAGGGAATCCACTAATCATTTGTCTGAAGTTACCATGGCAGATGAGCACGACCAGAGGACTACCCTTGAGGACTATTCAAGTAGCTCGGTACCATAATTTTTCACTAGCATTGCACGTCCGGAAGTGCAAGCGCACAACATCACCTACCCACATTCTTTGATCCATCTGATACAAGGGAATTTATTTCAAGGATTACCTAATGAAGATCCCTATGCACACTTGGCAACATTTATTAAGATTTGCAACACTGTTAAGATTGTCGGTGTACCAGATGAAGCTATCTGACTCGGCCTTTTCTCATTTTCGCTGGCAGGAGAGACCAAGAGGTGGCTCCACTCATTCAAAGGTAACCGTCTTAAAACCTGGGAAGAAGTTGTGGAAAAGTTCCTAAAGAAATATTTCCCAGAATCTAAGACTGTTGAAGGGAAGGCAACAATATCTTCATTTCATCAATTCCCTGATGAATCCTTGAGTGAGGCGTTGGAGAGATTCAGAGACTTACTGAGAAGAACCCCCTCCCCCCCGTGGATTCTCTGAGCCAATCCAACTGAATATGTTCATAGATGGGCTGAGACCACAAACCAAGCAATTACTAGATTCTTCTACTGGGGGAAAAATAAAGCTGAAAATCCCAGAAGAAGCAACTGAGCTCATAGAGAACATGTCAGCCAGTGATCATGCTATTCTGAGGGACATAACCCATCAACCCACAAAGAAGAGCCTATTGGAGCTAACATCACACAATGCTTTGTTGGCACAAAACAAGTTGTTATCTAAGCAACTTGAGATCCTAACGGAAACACTTGGTAAGCTACCAACTAAACTGTCAATTGGACAACCTACACATTTTCTGTTTTCCAGGTCACAGGTTGTACCATGTGTGGTGAAGCTCATGAGAGAAGCCAATGCATCCCTACTGAAGAAAACACTTAAGAAATTCATTTCATTTGGAATCAGCAGAGGCAAGGGTATACTCAAGGAGGATTTTCAGGCTTCCAACAATGTCCTTATAATCAGAAAGGACAATGGAGGACAACCCTGGCAACCAGTTCAATAAAGACCATGGTGGATCCTCAAACAGGCCAATTCAACAAGGGCCTAACATCTTTCAGAGGACAACTAAGTTGGAAGAGTCCTTGACTCAGTTTATGCAGGTAACAATGTCAAATCATAAGAGTATTGAGTCAACACTAAAGAACCTTGAAGTCCAGGTGGGACAACTGGCCAAGCAAATAGTTGACAAGTCATCCAACAGTTTTGGAGCAAATACGGAAAATAATCCTAAAGAGGAATGCAAGGTTGTGATGACTAGGAGTAAAAGGTTGGTGGAAACTGAGGATGAAGAGAGTGTGGTGTACAAGGAGCAAATGGGTGAAAAGAAAGATATTGAGGTTAAGGAAAATGATGTGAAGGGTAAAGAGAATCAAGAAAAAGGGAAGAAAATAATGGTTCAAAATAGAGAGATGGAGAACCAAGAAAAAGAAAAAAAAGGATAAAAAGAAAAAGAAAATGAGAAAAATGAAAAAGAAGAAAAAAAAAGATTTCAGAGAAGAGTAGAATTGGAAAGGCTGTGGACAAAGGTGTGAAAGTACCATATCCTATGGTACCTTCCAAGAAAGAAAAAGATCGTCATTTGGCAAGATTTTTGGATATTTTCAGGAAACTGGAAATAACCATACCCTTTGGCGAAGCTTTGCAGCAGATGCCACTCTAGTCCAAATTTTTGAAAGATATGTTGACAAGGAAGCACAAGTACATTCATCAGGAAGACATCATAGTGGAAGGAAGTTGTAGTGTTGTGATACAAAAGATTCTTCCACCTAAGCATAAAGATCCTGGGAGTGTAACTATTCCTTGTTCAATAGAAGTCAATATGGGAAAGGCTCTGATTGATCTAGGAGCCAGCAATAATTTGATGCCACTCTCCATGTGCAGAAGATTGGGACAGTTGGAGATTATGCCCACTCGAATGACTCTACAATTAGCTGACCGCTCCATTACCAGGCCTTACAGAGTAATTGAAGATATATTAGTCAGGGTCAAGCATTTTATCTTTCCAGCACACTTTGTGGTCATGGATATCTCTGAAGATACCGACATCCCTGTAATCTTGGGGAGGCCGTTCATGTTGACCGCAAGCTGCATAGTTGACATGGGGAAGAGAAAGCTGGAGTTAGGTTTTGAAGACCAGAAAATTGATTTTGACTTGTTTGTTGAAGACAAGCCTGCTCTAGAACACAATGTTTGCTTGCAGGTAATGGGAGAAGGTCGAGTGGTTCTAAAGGTGAGAACCAAAATGTAAGATCGCCCGGCGAGGTAAAAGCGTCAAGCTAATGATGTTAAAGAAGTGCTCCCTGGGAGGCAACCCAGTTTTAAATTTGTGTTATTTTTTGGTTTTTCATGCATTTGATCATTGGGAACTTGATGTATAGTCTGAACTTTGGAGCATATCAGACTCCCTTTGAATGGTAAAATTAAGGGTTTCAATTTCTTGGGAAAGGACTAAGTTTAAAACTTAGAAAATCTTTTTGAAAATTAGTCCTTTCGCTAAGCGCGTAATCGTTCTGTTGGATCAAGTGGCCTCAGAATAATTAAGAAGGTGGGGGGGTTGAATTAATTATTAATGTACCTTGACTAATTAAAACTTATCCTTCTTAATTTTACTTGATTCAATTAGGCTTTACTACTAATTTATGTATAACTTAAACAAAAGTAAAGCGTAAAAGTAAAGTACACAGCGGAAATTAAAAAGTGTAGGGAAGAAGAAGACAAACACAAGAATTTTATACTGGTTCGGCAACAACCTGTGCCTACATCCAGTCCCCAAGCAACCACCGGTTCTTGAGATTTCTTTCAACCTTGTAAAATCCTTTACAAGCAAAGATCCACAAGGGATGTACCCTCCCTTTTTCTCTTTGAACAACCAAGTGGATGTACCCTCCACTTGAACTGATCTACAAGAGATGTACATTCTCTTGTTCTCAGTTACAACAATGCAAGTAGATGTACCCTTAACTTGTACCACAAAGGATGTACTCTCAAATGTGTTAAGACAAAGAATTCTCAGGCGGTTAGTCCTTTGAAATATTTTGTTTAAGGGAAAGGGAAGAATCAAAAGAATTCTCAGGCGGTTAATCCTTTGAATTCTCTTGGAAAGGGAGAAGGGAGACACAAAAGAATTCAAGCGGTTAGTCCCTCTATTCTTTTGGAAAAGGGAGAAGAGAGACACAAAAAGAATTCAGGTGATTATTCCTTGTTGAATTCTTTTTGGCAAAGGGAGAAGATAATGAAAAGATATAACACACTTTTGTTTTTTGCAGAATTTTCACTTGCAGAAGAAAAAGGTTTGGAAAACAGAAAACTTAGAAAGCTTTTTGGCAAAGGAAGAAGAAGAAAGATGAGTAGGAAAGAATTCTTAAAGAATTGTAAAGGTTGTAAAGGTTTAAAGGTTTCTCAAAAGTTGTTCAAGAAGATGTTGTGAATGCAAGTCAAGGTCATGCTTTTATAGGCTCTTCATGTCTGGTCAAGAAAACCATTGGAAGAGTTATAACCTTGAGAAAATCATGTCAAGAGTTACATCTCTTGACCTTTTATTCATAACTTGTCACTGGTAATCGATTACCATAATCATGTAATCGATTACAAAATGCATTTTATGAAAAGATGTGACTCTTCACAGTTGAATTTGAATTTCAACATTCTGATACACTGGTAATCGATTACCAATATATTGTAATCGATTACACCATTTAAAAATCATTTGGAACGTTGCAAATTCAGTTAAAAACTTTTTGAAATCAAATTTTATCACTGGTAATCGATTACAGGAAACTGGTAATCGATTACCAGAGAGTAAATACTCTTGTAACTTAGAAAAATTTGAGAAAACTCTTTTGTAAAACAAAACTGTGCTATGTTTGGTTTTTGAAAAATCCTTTTCAATACTTCCCTTGTGAAGTCTTGACTTGTTGCTTTTTGATTTCTTCTCTTGAATCTTGAATTCATCTTCTCTTGAATCTTGATTCTTCTTGATGTCTTTTTTTGAATCTTGAAATCAACTTCTCTTGAATCTTGAATCTTCTTGATTTCTTCTAATGAATCTTGAAATTAATCTTGATCTTGAACTTGTTGACTCAATCTTGAAATCATTCTTTTGGGCTTTTTGTCATCATCAAAACTACTTGATTCATCATCATGAAGCTTGCTTCTACAATCTCCCCATTTTTGATGATGACAACCCTGAAATCAAGAAACACATACACATTCTTTTTCCTAGTCGATCACTCACTTAATTCTCCATATTCTCCCCCTTTGTTTTTGAGTTTAAGCTTCACTTGAAATTAAGTTATTTAATTATATGAGTTCTTGATTTAATCCCTATTTTCTCTCCCCCTTTGGCAACAACAAAAGGCCAAAGTGCGTAAGAAGTATAAAACCATACATAAATGACTAATCATACAAGAGAATAGAAAACAATCAAACAAGATAAGCGCAATTCCTTACGGCCTTAATTGAGGTTCATGACACTAAGCGCCATTCATGGCAGCTAAGCGAGATTCTTTGTTGCAATATGAGCGCTAAGCGAGTACCTCTCAGCTAAGCGCATGCTCCTCTGGGCTTAAGATGCATCATTTTAGCTAAGCTGGCTAGGGCCAGGCTTAGCGAGAGTTGTAAACGACCCGCCTCGTCGCTACGATATCAACACTCTAATACCCGATAATTTTAATTTTTATAAAAAGAACTCCCTTAATTTGCTTATAAAAATAGAAGTAATTTGGTCACAACATACATTCATCCAACAACATGTCATTACTTAAGTGAATATGCATAATTACATAGAAACAATAATTCGATACATGTCATACACATAACGAAAATTAAATTTGTCCATAAATATAATTAAAATCCCAGTTTTACATCTTCAACTCAACAAAATAAAACTTAAAAACCAACTACGGAGGAGTTGATTACGAAACACAACTCTCTCCCAAAATAACGCCAACGTCATCACGTCGGCTCGGCGGCTCCTCACCAAAATCTTACTCCCTACACCCTGCCACTGTTAAAAATGGATATCAAATTATGAGGGACCCTATGTGGGCAAGAAAATGTTCCTAGGAGGAGCTTTGATCCTCACAAACATGGATGGTAAAGAGATCTCATATCCGTTGAATTCTTATGCAGTGAAGAAGTTTTATGCTTGAGAAAAAAGCTCGCTGATCGAGGTCGTACCCGAATCAAATAAACATTAAAAATGCAGTATCTAGGAAGTGATCCTAGGTTGTCTCCCAACGAGCAATGGTCAACCAAACGTTCATAACAGATAATAATTAAACAGTAATGAATTGGGGGGTTGTTTGTTTTTGTAAATTAAACAGCGAGCAAATTTAATTAGAAAATATCAGAATTAAAACACGTTGTTTCCCCTTGATTCACAAGCAAGTCTCTTATCCTAGGTTACGAGGATTTATCCTTTATCAGTTCAACCACTTAATCCAACCCTAGATTAGATTACTAAGCGAAATTTAACATAAGGCTGTCATTATGTGATTAAGCAACACACACACCAATTAATCATGAACGAAACTGATCATTAAGTATGAATGTAAATTAAGCGCAGAGACAATTAATCAAGCACTAAGCATGCATGGATTAATAGCAACAAATACAAAGTAATTGGTGAAGAGGAAAAACTGATCAGAATTCAATAGTAATAATAAAACCTCAAAGAGAGCTGTGCTTGATCCTCAAGAGAAAACAATGCTAGAGACTTAGCCTTCCATTTATCAGTAGAAAACGAAATTGCAAATTGAAGACGAAAACAAATTTTATTGCTACGTGAATAGTAAAAACAGGAATTGCAAACCTAAAATTATTCTTTCTCCCAAAACGAAAAAGGACCCCGCTAACTAAAACCTTGGTGCTATTATATAGGTTCTCAGCCCCAAAGCTTACAAATCTGTTTTAAGTCCAAGCACATAAATAAAATAAAATCTAGACAAGATAAGATAAGATTTGATAAAATAAAATCAAGATGAAATAAAATCTAGATAAGATAAGATTGGATGAAATAATATCTAGATGAGATAAAATCTGGATAAGATAAGATTTGATAAAATAAAATTGTCTGCTCTCTTCAAGTCCAAGCCCAATTCCGGATTCAAGCCCAATTGCTTATAATTCTCCTGAAATTAAATTAAAAACACAAAATTAGTCCAGTAGGCTCAAATGATAAAACTACATAATTAATTTGACAATTAAGGCTAATCAGTAATTAATATGGTAACAAAAAGGGTTAAGAAATAGGAGAAAATAATGACACATCACTCGCTAGATTAAAAACCCAAAAGGATGATCTAGGCAAAAGTTAGAGCTAAAACAATTTAAAAATAAAATAAAAAACAAATCTAGGTTGAAAACCTGATAGGGCGATCCAGGAAAAGCTGAAGTAAGCTGCCAAGTTTTAAAAAACATCTTGAGAAGGTAGGCATGGAGCAGGAAATTGGGGCAAATGTGTCTTAAAAATCAATTTTCTCTGAAGTCTATAATTGATTAGTCAAAGTTATTGACATGTGATACTTGCATTAACATCTGGAAAGTGTCACTCTAGCAGCAAAGTCATCGACTTATGTTGCCATTCTCTGAATCTGTTGTACATATCATTTTTTTTCTTTTCTTTGTTGTATTATCCTTGTAATTGTTTTACCCTATCTTAAATAAAATCGTGTGTTTCCTTTTATTAGTTTGCATTCTATAAGAATATACCGAAAGGAAATACACATCAAACATTTAAATCAAAAGCACTGCAAATAATTTGATAAGCTTTGGAAAGTCATGGTATGCTCAATGAGTTCTCAAAGCACATCCAACAACGTGATGTTGCATTTACTCACAAAAGCTTGTAGCAACATACCGTTAACCCCATGTCTCATTTAAGACAAAAGCCCCAACTTAAAGTTCAAGTCATCCATGAATCTTAGGACGCGTGACACTACCATAGGGAATAAGGATCATAAACCTTTTTAAGAAACTGGAAGCAAAACAGACAAGTTTGGTCCAATGGATTTTAATGCTCATACCATTTTACAACAACAAATTAGTTTTTCATATTCTCATGTCATCGTGCATCATATCATTGCATTGCATTTAGTCCCTTATAAATTTCCTTGGCCTATGGGAGGGTTTTCTAACATAGAACATGAAGTTATCAAGTTCAGTTCTTACATGCAAACCTTATTTTAAGTACAGTACCTACCTCACACATTTTACTTTCATGTTTTAAGCCTGGAAACAACACCAACATTCGACACTTAAGTTGGGAAACAACACTAACATCAAAGCGTGGACACCTCACTGACACTTGAATTCACAACCCTGATTCCTCACCGGCAATCAACATCACAACCCAGATACATCACTGACACTCATCATCATAGCCCGATAGTCAACCTCAAAGCCCCACATCAGCATCGACACCTGCATTCTAAGCCCCAATCCTCACCGTCCCTCAGCCCCGCAGCTTAGATACCTCACTAGCACTCAACGTCACAACCCGAACTTGCCCCAGTCCAGGAACCAGCACCGACACCGACATTCAAAGTTCGGAACCAGCACCGACACTAGCATTCAAAGCCCGAAACTAGCACCGACACTAGCATTCAAAGCCTGTAACTAGCACCGACACCCTACATAAGCCCAAAACCAACACCGACACCCTACGCCAAGTTGGAACCAACATTGACACCCTACATTAAGCCCAAAAATAGCGCTGACACTTGCATTCAAATACTGAAAACAACATCGGCACATCTACATTAAAAGCCTGAACATAGCACCGACACATCTACATTCAAAGCCCAACATTGACCTGACAACTGCATTCAAGTCTATAACTTGGCAAGCATTAGCAAAAATCCTATCTAGCACTTGTATTGGGCTCTTGAATAAAATTGGTTCACTTCTTTACTCATTTCTTGCAATAATAATCTTAAAATTTTCATTATTTAGATTATTTGATAAGAAATTAGTAAATAGGGGCAATTGTAAATACCTAATTTTCATTTTTTAAATAAAAATTATTTAAAATATTTTTGAAAAAAAGAAAAAAGAAAAGAAAAGGATAGGAAATGTGGCAGTTACAAGAAGACTTGGTCATCAGAGGATATTTCATTTACACTAGAGTAACAGTCATTCAACTGAGAAAAAATAAAGCGGTTACTAAAAGAAAAAGTCATCAAGATGCAAGCCTAAAAACAAGGAGATCATGGTATAGTGGAATCAATTGGTTACTTGGAGATCAAGTTGTTCTTGGTCTATAAAAGAAGACCCACTAGCACTAAGAAAGGGGACGAAAAAAATAGAGAGAGGGAGAAGTCACGCGAAAAGAAAAATCAGAGAGAGAAAAAAACAATAAATTTTTTATTCTTTTGCGATCGACTACAATAAGAGTATCATCTTCACATTGCTATTCATGTTCAGAAGTTCATCATCATATCGAAGATGTGTGCCTTCCTGAACTTGCTTGATAGTGGTTCTAGGTGTGTTTTTTTTGTTTTCTTTTTCTCTTTTCCCTTTGTTCTCATGTAAACAGTGGACATGCAACGTTTTAAGTATTATTCCCTTTTTAATGCGTTAATTTTTTTCCTTCTACACAACTCTTGGCTTATGCATCTTGCAATTTTTAGTTTGTTTCTAAAATAGTAAAGAGGGCTTATAATATAATTTGCTTCATTGGCTTTTGATTTCCTTGTGTGCAAAAGACACGAGTATAGGAATAAAAATGGATTCGTGTCTAACTGGTTTTGCCTTCTATTTCGTGTATTTTTACAATAAAGTTTTTGTTTCTTTGTTCCTCTTTTGGTTTCTAATAAAATATTTATTTAAATTTGTGCAACAATTTGTAATTATCAATTGAGTAGTTGTTCTACCTTTGATATTACTTATCATAAGCATTTATAAAATAGTCATTTGCTATCATATACCCTTGTGCACAAAAATTGATTTAGATACTAAGATTTGATTTCAGTCGTTTAATAAGATAATCTTAAAATTTTTTATTTGTGTGAGAAAAATAATTGATCTCATGCAACAATTTAATTTATGACACTAATTAAGTAACAATTCTACTTTTTGATGTTGCTTAATTCATAAAAATTATAGAATCGTCATTTGCTATCTAATATTTGTGCATAGAGATATCTTCTTTTATTTAATAATATTTTTAAGAAAATTATTTTTATGGAATTTTAAATAAAATATAATTTTAACTTGTGCAATGGTTTGAGATATTAACTGAATAGCTATTCTACCTTTCAAATTACACAAACCATAAAACTTCATAGAATAACTATCTAAAGCTGTTGCCCATAGAGTTGTCTTCTTTAAATAAATAAAAGTGTTCTTTCTATAAAAATAATAAAAATAAAAAAATATTGTTTTTGGATAAAGTAAATATTTATAAAGTTACGTGATTTTTCGCAAATAATTAAAAGTATCATTTTTTATAGGCATTGTAGGGTTCTAACATCTTCCCTACACGTAACCAACTTCCTAACCTATCTTTGATTTCAAAGATCATTTCGAAAAGGATTTTTCAATATTTTCCTCTCAAAATAAAATATTGGTGGTGACTTTATTTTTTTATTTTACGCCATCTTTGTCGTGATCCCGATTGTGACATACCATATAGATAAAACAAGATATTTTGATTTTGCACGCATTTGTGAAGAGAATCAAGTGGTTGATGTTTTATCCAAGTTTGTACTTCTATAGAAGGGCAGATGAAGGTTTTTGATGTTTTTCCTGCTTTCATTTTAGATGTCCTAATGGTAGATTAGTTTCGTGTTTTCTCGCAGTTTCTAGTTTTGTTTTTAATTGTTTTTCCTTTATTTTATAATGAAAAAAGAAGATAAAATCATATATCAACCAATAATATTTAACATAGTAACTAGCACAAATTCATTCATATATAATTGATTACAGAAGACAATCAAAAGTCCACTAATAGGATGACATTTGATCATACATCTTCAGTTACATATATAACATTATAAGTTGGGTAGCTACACCCTACAGGCTGATGATACAAAATGATGGACACATCCTTAGGTTGCAAAATTCACAATTGATCTGTAAGTTTGACCAGGTGTCCATCCTGCAGGGATCACATTGTTGGCCACAATCGTTTTGCCAGACTCAAGTGTGGTTAGCTTGATAGAGAATGGTGCTCTCAGTGGTGAGCCCTTGTCAATTTTCCAAACTGCACCCCATGATTGTTGCATGGAATCCCATGACCCTGAATCAAGTGCTTCCTTGAGTTCAACCTTGGCAAGGTCACCATCCCCATCCTCATATTCAACCAAGGTAGCAAAATATTCTTGGTTTGAGCCAGAGTCCACGTGGAAAGCTATTGACCTACCGGGATAGTTGCATTCAATTCTGCAAAAATAAAAAAACGTAATTTAAGTATGGTAATTCATGAGGACAAAAACATAAAACCATTTATGTCAAAAAAATACAACCGAAAGTCAAGAAAGTTGAAGTATTTATTATAAAAATTATAAAAGAATATTAAGAGCATCTCAAATGAGATGTTTACCGGAATTGTTGTTTAAGTTTTTTTTTTTCATATAAACATGAGGTGGAGTTGTTTATATAAGGATCATTCTTTATATAAACAACCGATACTTTATATCATTATATCATAAATAATATATTTTTAAGTATTATAGTACTCACAAAATTAATTTAAATATTTACTTTAACAACTTTAACATTGAAATGAATTTTTATTTGAAATGCTTAAATCTATATGAAATTATAAACTCGTATACGCATCTATATACGGCAGATGCTCTAACAATTGTCTCGCTAGTAATATATAATTAATTAGTCAACTTGACAATCGGTGCAATTAATTAGAAGATTAATAACAACCTACCTTCTGTGCTGAATGTTTATTTTTCCTGCATTACGTAGATTCTCATCTTGACCTGAAACTGCCATTGCTCCAAAAGCACTGCCACTCAGATCAAAATGATATTGAGCATCTGAGCCACACCCAGCACACTCATCAGTGATGACTACTTTCACGGGGTTGCCTGAGCATGCAGAATTCCCTGTGCACTTCACCTGAAATTTGAACCAAAACCAGCAGTATTTAATATCTTCATTTTAAATTCCATGTAACAGAATATTGGAGGAGCTAGTTTAATAAGAATGCCGGGTCAACGTATAATTTGTAAACTTTTAATCAATTTGAAATCATCTTTAATATAACTTTGAAGGTATTTATTAGAGAAAACAAATTTGTTATATACGGTAATTTGCAATCTTTTGGGGGGTAATAATTATGTTTTAGGGTGAAGTATTTGTTAACTTTTCTAATGATTAATCTTGATTAGAGTGACTAATCAATCACCTTTTGTGACTCTTCCTTAATAATATTTTTCTATTAACAAGACTCAAATCTAAGATTTTGTTTAAGATATTTGAGTTCAATACTACTAGAATCACATATTGGTTAGTTATTTGTGATTCCATATCAGTATAAAAAATTACATCTTTTTATATGTTCCAAATAATAAAAACAGAGAATGTATTAGAAGTGTGATTTATAGCCTTTCTGTCGTGAAAGATGTTTAATTATATATGTACTCATTGTTCACACCTCATAGCAAGATCCACACCCTTTGCCCGAGTCATATATAAGAGGGCTTCCCGCGGATATTAAAGAAGAAAATGGAGGTTGCCCAACGGCGTTGCCATATCCACAGGCTCCACCTAGATACATATAAATATCAGATACATTATTCATTGATACTAGAATTTTATTTTTAACCTAATTCAATCCCACAAAATCTACTTGTAAGAAGAAATTATTAGGTGATCTAAGACCACCACGTCATCTATTATAAGAAG
The DNA here is from genome assembly GCF_000004515.6 of Glycine max. Lineage (NCBI taxonomy): Eukaryota > Viridiplantae > Streptophyta > Magnoliopsida > Fabales > Fabaceae > Glycine > Glycine max. Next base: position 13,148,633 of record NC_038247.2, read on the forward strand.
AAATTATTGGTTGAAACCATGAATGGTGTGATAGTCTTAACCACCTAATAATTTATCGCTTATAAGTTATAAGGTGAGAAAAAATTACAAATGACTAAGTTTTTGTATTATTATTTACCTTCACTTCCATCTCCATTGGCAGGTCCATACCAAGTGGCCACCGAAGGTGACCAATCTGAACCAGATGGAGGATAATATGAAGCATTATAAAGCATTTTAGGGTTGAAACAAAAGGAAGGGATAACTAAGAATATTGAGAGTATAGCTACTAGGATGGGTAGTTGAGATAATGCACGTTGAGGTGTAAGAGCCATGTTATCACAGCCACTAGGCTTTTGTTAGTTTCTTAGGTAGTTGGTAATTAACTGTGATTTATGGTGTGAGGAATGTGCAATGGCTAGTATGGTATTTATAGAAAACTAAGGAGCAAATTGCGCGTGTTCTATTAATTAATCCAAAGTAAAAATATTCCACTGGTCAATAATATAAAAGATTATGCTCAATCCATCGGAGAGATTTGTGCCTCACTATCTTCAAAGAATAAGACAAAAAAGATGTTTGAATTTGAGGTACGAGATATGTTGTTCAGATATTAGTGAATAATATTTCATTTTCAAAATTATCATTATTAATGACCAGGCTTAACTTTCTCACCTAAACATATAAAGTTTTTATTACATTTTCTATTTTTTTTCCCTACTAATTGAAAAGCTAATTTACATCATAGGACTTTTTTTATTTTTAATATTATATAAAGCAATCGAAAATTTTATGTTGGGCTTGTGATTAAAGATGTCCGATACTTTTGTATTAAATATTTAAAGCTGGCTTGAATATTAGACCAATACATAAGAGTCTTTGTATGAGACTTTTTTGTTAACCCCAATTGGAAAAATGACATGGTCTAAACTAACTTTTCGAAAGGAACATTTTTCTTTTTTTCAAAATGCCGTTTGAAAATATAAACAAACACTTTCTAAAGGGGTCATTAGAAGCATGTCTACAAGATCCTTCAAAGAGAAATTAACTTACAATATCAGTTTGACGGAACGAATTAATATTGAGAAGATACTCTTATTTATATCAAAATAAACTTTCAAGATGTCTACGTTTAATTTTTTTATAATTAATATTTAAATATTTTTACATTAAATTATGAAGCAATTAATTTTATAACACGTTTTTTTAATTTGTAAATAATAAACCTATTCTACCAATATGAGATAAATCTATTTAAAGAAATTAAATATTATAACACATTTTTTTATTTCCAATGTGTATCCTTTTTTTTATATAATTTTGTTGAAGACATAGTCAAACACTAAAGTTATATTTGGCACAATTTATTTTTTTTCATACAGTTTCCAGACGTGATTATCAGACTTATTTACTTTATTTTTCTATCTTTCAAAGCACACTCAGAAGACACTAAAATTTACTATTTTTTCAATTTTTTTTCCTTTAATCTCATTAGAATGTGCGAGAAAACCACACAAGAAATGACGAAAAATTATAATTTTTGGAAAGTTTTTAGCCATTAAAAATTGTTTAATTCGTTTTGAGGGGTTTAGTCATCACAAATTGTTTAATTCATTTTTAATCAAATTACATGTATAAGTTTGTTAGCTACGTCAGATTACTGTCTAACGGAATTACCACTGATAAACAATAAAAACATATTTTATTTTTACAGGAATCAAATTAATCCGAACAATATTATGAAAACAAAATTAATATTTTTAAAATTTTGTAGAACTCTTGACATATTATGACCAAAATTAAATTTGTTTAAAACTAATTGCCTCACTCCATGTAAAATATATTGAAGAGGATAAGAATTGTAACGTAAATTATATTGAAAAGAATAAATTTTTTATGTAAAATTAGTTTAATCAACATAAATGTATTTTACTAAAAAGAAAATATATGATATTAAAATATATATTTACAAAATTAATTTTAAAATGTAAAAAACATTAACTAATATAATTTAATTTTAAAGATAATATACCAATATTTTATTATGTGAAAATAAACTATTGTTTAATAAAAAAAATGTGTAAATATAACTTAATAATTTCAATATATATTAAATTAAATAATTATTCCAAAAATATTTGAATTGTTGTAAAATAGAATTAAAAATTTTCAAATAATGTATCAACAAAGTTAAGAAATCAAAATATAAATTAGAAATTCTTTTTTTAGAAAGTTTAAAATCTAAATTAAATTTAAATGATAAAATTATAAATAGTTAAAAATATTAAAAAAAATTACTATATTATTTGTTGGACAAGTGACCTCAGAAATATTAAGAAGGGGAGGTTGAATTAAGATTTCGTTGACTATTCCTAATTGAAAATTTCCCTTTCTTAATTATTCCCTAGATTCAATTATTTTTTTTGTTAACAAGTTATTAAAATAACAAATGAAGGAAAATAACTTGTGGAAATGTAAAGACAACAGAAAAGTAAAAGAGATAAGGGAAGAGAGAATGCAAAACCGGATTTATCCTGATTCGGCCACAACCTGTGCCTACATCCAGTCCCCAAGCAATCCGCTTGAGATTTCCACTATCCTTGTAAAATCCTTTACAAGCAATGAACCACAAAGGAATCCCCTCCTTTGTGTTCAGTGATTACAACCAAGAAGTTATACCCACTTCTTGCAATGAACCCAAAAGCGATTAGTCTTTTGAGTCCAGTTATAACAACCAAGAAGCAAATCCACTACTTGCAATGAACCCAAAAGCGGTTAGTCTTTTGAGTCCAGTGTTTAACCAAGAAGACCTTATCTTGAAAACAGTCATCAAGAGTCGGTCTCTTGAAAAGCTTTTTGTAAGAATGGAGGAGAAGAAGAATATAGAATAGCACAAGTATTTTCCCAATGAACTTTTCTTGACAAAGCAAGTATTGAACAAAAACTCTTAGAAAGATGTTGAGAATGAATGAATGAAATAAGTTGTAAAATTCATGCCATGGTCACATGTTTATAGCCATTTGATGGCTCTTGAAGAAACCATGTTAAAAGTTGTGACTCTTGGCAATTAATTTTTCAAAACCAGTCAATAGTAATCGATTACACATCAACAGTTGTGACTCTTTATGTTTAGATTTGAAAACTAACATTTTGAAACACTGGTAATTGATTACAAATGTTGTGTAATCGATTACACAAGTTTGAAAATGTTTTATCACAAGTTGTGACTCTTGAAATTTGAAATTCAACGTTCAAAAATATTGGTAATCGATTACATGCCCATGGTAATCGATTATTACTTTGTAAAACAGTTATAAAATTGTTTGGGCTTCTGGTAATCGATTGCAGCCTTATGGTAATCGATTACCAGAGAGTAAAAACTCTGGTAAAAGATTTTTCTTTGAAAATTTATTTTGGACAAATTGTGCTATTCAATATTTTGAAAAACTTTTTTTATACTTATCTTAATGGTTCTTGCATATCTTGAGTCTTCTCTTGATTCTTTACTTGAATCTTGATTCTTGATTAAATGACTCTTTGATTCTTGAAACTTGCTTGAATCTTGATTGAAGTCTTTGGCATCATCAAAATAAGCCTGGAAGCTTTGCTTCTACAATCTCTCCCTTTTTGATGATGACAATCCTGAAATCAAGAGAATTCATGCAAGATTTGTTCTATTTTCTCCCCCTTTCTTTTTGAATTCATGCTTAAATTTAAATTATGTTCTTGATTTCTAAAATACCCATTTTTCTCTCCCCCTTTGGCAACATCATAAAGCCAAAGTGTGCAGAAATGAAATAAAATAACAAACATATATCATAGACTAACAGACATAGCTACAAGACAAAAGAAAACTTAATGAACACTTATTTATCTAAATCACCAATATCTAAAAGACCAACTTCTGTTCTAATAGCAAAGAATGTTTCCTTTGGGAGAGGTTTAGTGAAGATGTCAGCAAGTTGATATTTAGTATCTACAAATTCTAAAACACAATCGCCTTTAAGAACGTGATCCCTTAAAAAGTGATGCCTAATCTCTATATTCTTTGTTCTAGAGTGTAGTACTGGGTTTTTGGATAGATTAATAACACTGGTATTGTCACACTTAATGGGTATGTGATCAAGAATAATTCCATAATCAGACAATTGTTGCTTCATCCATAAGATTTGTGCACAACAACTACCAACAGAAATATATTCTGCTTCGGCAGTGGATAAAGCAACACTATTTTGCTTCTTGTTGTGCCATGAGATAAGAGCATACCCTATAAATTGGCAAGTTCCACTAGTGCTTTTTCTATCAGTTTCGGATCCAGCAAAATCCGAATCAGAATAACCTATTAAGTTGCATGTAGAATTTTTAGGATACCATAATCCTAGGTTAATAGTTCCTAAGAGATATCTGATAATATTTTTTACTACACTCAAGTGTGATTGTTTGGGATTGGATTGGAATCTAGCACACATGCATACACTAAACATGATATCTGGTCTACTGGCAGATAAATAGATAAGAGATCCAATTATACCTCGATATTGTTTCATGTCTATAGACTGACCAGATTCATCTTTATCTAAGTAACAGCCAGTGCTCATGGGTGTGGCCATGTGCTTGGAATTTTCCATCCCAAATCTTTTGATCAGTTCTTTGCAGTACTTGGCTTGGTTGACAAATATGCCTTCGTTGGTTTGCTTAATTTGTAGCCCAAGGAAGTAGTTTAAATCTCCCATCATTGACATCTCAAATTCGCTTTGCATATCAAGAGAAAATTCCTTGTAGAAAGAATCATTAGTGGATCCAAAAATAATATCATCAACATATATTTGAACTAATAGAATATCATCATCCTTTTTCTTTATGAACAGAGTGGTATCCACTTTTCCTCTAGAAAAGTTTTTCTCTATGAGAAATTTGCTTAGTCTTTCATACCATGCCCTAGGGTCTTGTTTTAAACCATATAATGCCTTTTTTAATCTATAAACATGATCTGGCTTATCTGAATTTTCAAAACTTGGGGGTTGTTCTACATATACTTCTTCCTGAATTAGTCCATTTAAAAAGGCACTTTTAACATCCATTTGATAAAGCTTAAAATTCATAATGGATGCATAAGCTAAGAGCATTCTAATGGCTTCTAGTCTTGCAACAGAAGCATAAGTTTCTTCATAATATATTCCTTCTTCTTGATTATATCCTTTTGCAACTAACCTAGCCTTATTTCTAATGACTATGCCATGTTCATCTAACTTATTCCTAAATACCCATTTTGTTCCTATAATGAGGTAGTTATGTGGTTTCTCAACTAGTTCCCAAACATTATTTCTCTCAAATTGATTTAACTCTTCCTGCATAGCAACTATCCATTGATAATCTATTATGGCTTCTTTTAAGTTTTTAGGTTCTATCATAGAAACAAATGCCATGTTATTGCATAAATCTTTGAGAGAGTGTCTAGTTGTTACCCCTTTAGAAATATTGCCAATAATGTTGTCAAGAGGATGATTTCTGGAAGCTTTCCACTCTTTTGGAAGATCATTGGTTGCTGGAGTTTCGTAGTCTTGAAAATACTCATTGCTTTCATCTCTTTTCCTTTTAGAACCCCTTTCATGAGTGTGTATCTCTTCTAAGAAATCTGAAACATCATCTAACACATCCTTTCTTGGATAAATAACATTAGACTCATCAAAGAAAACATGAATGGATTCTTCAATATTCATAGTTCTCTTATTGTATATTCTATATGCTTTACTATGCAAGGAATAACCAAGGAAAATTCCTTCATCTGCCTTGGCATCAAACTTTCCTAAGTTTTCTTTTCCATTATTTAATACAAAACATTTGCAACCAAAGACATGTAGATGTGAAATGTTTGGTTTTCTACCATTGAATAATTCATAAGGAGTTTTCTTTAAGATGGGTCTTATTAAAGCCCTATTTAGGATATAGCATGCAGTGTTAGCAGCTTCAACCCAAAAGTATTTTGGAAGAGGAGTATCATTTAATAGGGTTCTTGCTATTTCTTATAAGGATCTATTTTTCCTTTCAACAACACCATTTTGTTGAGGAGTTCTAGATGCAGAAAGTTATGTTCAATGCTGTATTCATCACAAAACATTTCAAATTCTTTATTTTCAAATTCTCCCCCATGATCACTCCTTATTGAAATAATTTTGAGATTTTTCTTATTTTGAATAACTTTTGCAAGTTTCCTAAATGCTTGAAATGCATCATTTTTATGAGTAATGAACAATGTCCAAGTATATCTATAATAATCATCAACTATGACAAGTGCATAATAACTTCCACCAAAATTCATGACTCTAGATGGACCAAACAAATCCATATGTAGTAATTGTAAAGGTTGAGTAGTTGAAACAATGTTTTTGGATTTAAATGATTTTCTAGTTTGTTTTCCCTTTTGACATGCATCACATAGTTTATCTTTTTCAAATTTTAGTCTTGGCAAGCCAACAACCAAATCTTATGAAATTAATTTTTTTAAATGTTCCATATTTATGTGAGCGATCCTTTTATGCCATAGCCAAGGATCATTGTCTTTGCTAAGAAAACATTGATTATCATCTGATTTTTGTTTTAAATCTAAAATGTAAACATTGTTTTCTCTAAATCCTATATGCTCTATGACCTTATCATGTTCATGTTTAATGACACATTTTTGAGAATCAAATGATACCTTATAACCTCTATCACATAATTGACTAACACTAAGCAAACTATGCTTAAGCCCTTCAACAAGTAAAACATTTTCAATAGAGGTTGAAGAGTTCGTACCTATTTTTCCGACTCCAAGAATTTTACCTCTGTTGTTGTCGCCATAGGTTACATGCCCGCTTTTCTTAGGAGAGATAGTTGTGAATTTTGAGACATCTCCCGTCATGTATTTAGAGCATCCGCTGTCTATGTACCACTTTTTCTTCAAGGGCTCCTCCTCATCGCTTTCATGATTCTTGGTCATTAAACATACGTTTGCTTGTTCTTTCTCATTATGATTGAGTCTCTGCAATTCCATCTCATGTTCTTGCAACTTTCCAAATAATGTGGCAAGAGACATACTAGATAGATTTTTAGAATTTCCTTCCAGGAATAAGAAATTTTTTGAGGCCATATTTCTTGAAGTTTCTAAACTTTCTACAAGAAACCTGCTCTGATACCACTTGTTGGACAAGTGGCCTCATAAATATTAAGAAGGGGGTTGAATTAAGATTTCATTGACTATTCCTAATTGAAAATTTCCCTTTCTTAATTATTCCCTAGATTCAATTATTTCTTTGTTAACAAGCTACTGAAATAACAAATGAAGGAAAATAACGTGCGGAAATGTAAAGACAACAGAAAGTAAAAGAGATAAGGGAAGAGAGAATGCAAAACCGGATTTATCCTGGTTCGGCCACAACCCGTGCCTACATCTAGTCCCCAAGCAACCCACTTGAGATTTCCACTATCCTTGTAAAATCCTTTACAAGCAATGAACCACAAAGGAATCCCCTCCTTTGTGTTCAGTGATTACAACCAAGAAGTTATACCCACTTCTTGCAATGAACCCAAAAGTGGTTAGTCTTCTAAGTCCAGTGATAACAACCAAGAAGCAAATCCGCTTCTTGCAATGAACCCAAAAGCGGTTAGTCTTTTGAGTCCAATGTTTAACCAAGAAGACCTTCTCTTGAAAACAGTCACCAAGAGTCGGTCTCTTGAAAAGCTTTTTGTAAGAATGGAGGAGAAGAAGAAAATAGAATAGCACAAGTTTTTGCCCAATGAACTTTTCTTGACAAAGCAAGTATTGAACAAAAACTCTTAGAAAGATGTTGAGAATGAATGAATGAAATCAGTTATAAAATTCTTGCCGTGGTCACATATTTATAGCCATTTGATGGCTCTTGAAGAAACCATGTTAAAAGTTGTGACTCTTGCCAATTTATTTTTCAAAACCAGTTACTGGTAATCGATTACCATTATAGTGTAATCGATTACACATCAACAGTTGTGTCTCTTCATGTTTAGATTTGAAAACCAATGTTTAGAAACACTGGGAATCGATTACAAATGTTGTGTAATCGATTACACAAGTTTGAAAATGTTTTATCACAAGTTGTGATTCTTGAAATTTGAAACTTGCTTGAATCTTGATTCTTGATTGAAGTCTTTGGCATCATCAAAATAAAAGCCTGGAAGCTTTGCATCTATAATCTCCCTCTTTTTTATGATGACAATCCTGAAATCAAGAGAATTCATGCAAGATTTGTTCTATCGTTCACTCATCTCTTTCTCCCCCTTTCTTTTCGAATTCATGCTTAAATTTAAATTATGATATTAAAATATATATTTACAAAATTAATTTCAAAATGTAAAAAACGTTAACTAATATAATTTAATTTTAAAGATAATATACCAATATTTTACTATGTGAAAATAAACTATTGTTTAGTAAAAAAATGTGTAAATATAACTTAATAATTTCAATATATGTTAAATTAAATTTAATAATTATTCCAAAAATATTTGAATTGTTGTAAAATAGAATTAAAAAATTTCAAATGATGTATCAATAAAGTTAAGAAGTCAAAATATAAATTAGAAATTATTTTTTTAGGAAGTTTTAAATCTAAATTAAATTTAAATGATAAAATTATAAATAGTTTAAAATATAAAAAAAAAATCACTATATTATTGAGACATTTTAGTGAACTCTTTTATTCCATTTAATCAATACATTTTAAACTTTTATTTTTAAATAGTAAAAAGTTATTTTAAATATTAAAATTTTATTTCAAGATGATTTATAAAAAATTATATATAAAATGAAAAAAATAGAATTTGTTAGAGATAGGAGGAGCAACATGAGCAACATGGCGAACAACCTCTCAAGGAAAAGCTTGAAGAAGTGTTGAAGATGCTTTGACTTTTACATGCCTAACTCCCTTGAGTGACATTTGTATTGGTTGTTATCTTGTATGTTGCATCTTAGTATATATGATATTTGTATTGCATCAATCATCATCATGGTTAGTGTGAAGAAAAGTTTATAAGTTAGAAAAGTTTTTTCAAGAGGCAAAAATATTCTGGTTTAATCGATTACAGGTCCATCGTAATCGATTATGACATGTTGTCTATAGCTTGAAGGGTTGAGTCTTGTATCGATTTAATTGATTACAATTGTTTCATAGTCGATTACACTGTTGTTTGAGACAATAAATGATTTATTCAAGAGTCTCTGCTTTAATTGATTACCAAGTGTATTAATCGATTGCTTTTCTCTCGTTTAGTTGTTCAGAAGTGAACAAGAATACTTTAATCGATTACTTAGAGCATCTAATCCTTTACATTGTTCTTGAGTTATTTCCAAACGTTGGGAAGAAAACTTTAATCGATTACTTAGATAATCTAATTGATTACTTCATTGAATTAATCGATTACTTTGTAGATTTAATCGATTTCGAGTGATTATAATTGTTTTCGCTATAAATAACCAGCTTGTGTTCCCCTCCATATACATGTTTAAGGAAGGATTGATTAAGTATTGATTACATTCGATCCATATATGTGTTTGTGATACGATCCATACAAAAGTTTTTTTTTGTAACTCTAAGTTTTTTAAAAGGTATATTTTGTTTTGAAAACCAATTCACCCCCCCCCCCCTCCCCTCTTGGTTTATTGAGTTCTGTCATCTTTTTTCAATTGTTATCAGAGCTAAGTCTTGAAAGTTACTCAAGATCACAATTTTTCTAAAAAGATGGGCTCTAAACAAATGACAATTGGTATCCGAGCTAAGTCTTGAATTGACCTCCTTGGATTAAGAGTGAACATTTTTCTTTTTGGCAAAAGAGAATGGAAATCTTTATTCAATCAATTGATCCCGGTGCATGGAATGCCATCATTAAAGGTCCTTTCATTCCTACTAAGGAACTGAATGGTGAATTAATACCTAAAGAATGGGATGAAATGAGAGATGGCGAGAAAGGAAAAGTGCAAGATGATAAAAAAGCTAGAAGCATTTTAACTTCTGGTTTGTCTTCTGATGAATTCTTTCGTACTGCAAGGTGCAAAAGTGCCAAAGAAATTTGGAATAAGCTTGAAGTCACTCATGAAGGCACAACGGATGTGAGAAGAGCAAGAAAACACACTCTTATATCCAAATATGAAGCGTTCCGAATAAAGAATAGGGAAACCATTTCAGAACTTCAAACAAGATTCACTCACATTGTGAACCATCTCCTTGGTTTAGGAAAAATGTTTGAAAATGAAGAGCTGAACATCAAGATTCTAAATTGTCTTACAAGAACTTGGGAACCAAAGATTACAACAATCAAGGAATCCAAGAATCTAGCTACAATGATGATGGAAGCTCTCTTCGGTAAATTGCTTGCCTATGAACATAAACCAACTCAACAATCTTATGTAGAAGAAAAAGAAAAGAAAAGGAAAAGAATTACACTAAAAGTCAACTCCTCAAAGGAAGAATACAAAGATAGCTCCAACAATGAGGAAGATGTAGAGAACTTCAATTTGATGGTAAAAAAATTTGAAAAATTTCTCAAGAAATCTAAGGACAGAAGATTCTCCAAACCCTCCAAGAAGATTGATAAAAACATCAACTACACATGCTTCGAATGTGGTAAGCAAGGTCATATCAAATCTGAGTGTCCTATCTACCTTAACAAACATGTTACTGAAAAGAAAGGAAAAAAGGATAGAAAATAAAAGAAAGCCTACATAGCTTGGAAAGATAGTGCGTCAACAACCTCTGACTCTTCTAGTGATAAAGAAATTGCAAATGTACGCTTAATGGCGAAGTCCATGAATGATCCATCAACCAATGAAGAAACTGAGGTAAATCCTAATTTTGAAGAAATTTTTGAAGCATATAATGAAATGCATGAAGAAGCTCAAAGACTTGTTGTTTTAAACAAAAATATGAAAAGTGAACTAAAATTGCATATCACTAAATTGGCTTTAACACAAGGTGACTTGGACAAATTGAAGCAAGAAAATGAAAAACTTGTTTCAAGTTGTAAAGCCACTTCTTGTGATTATACCTCTACTTCTTTTAACATGGATGATTACAAGTCTTTGCAAACCAAGTTTGAAAATTTCAAAAAGGATCATTATGCTAAATGTATGAAGTTGCAAACTGAGCTTTCCTATCTTAAAGATATGTTTGGAAAATTAAACAAAGGAAAGAGTGATCTTAATCACATGCTCAGTATGCAAAAGCATACTATAGATAAGACCGGCTTGGGGTATAACAAGATAACCACCTTTTCAAAGAAAACTAAGTTTGTATCCTCGAAAGAGGTGAACCCAAACAAGGTCTCTAAAAGGAAGAACATAGTGTATTCTAAGAGAAGTGTAAAGACATGTCATTATTGCATGAAAAGAGGTCATACATCATATAAATGCTATGTTAGAAGATTTGATGTTCCAAGGGAAAAATGTATCTAGATTCCAAAAGATTTATCTGTGAAGTTTAACCCTATTTGACCCAACTTAAATTGGGTACCACCTCTCTCTAATTGATTTTGTCTTGTACGTGTGCCTAAAAGCAAGGGATTCAATATGGTACTTCGATAGTGATTGCTCTAAGCACATGATGGGTGACAAGTCCAAACTCTCTGACTTTGTGTCAAAAGATGAAGAATACATCATGTTTGGAGACAACAATAAAGGACAAATAATGGGAGAAGGGAATATTGGAAATTAGTACAAAACTCAAATAAAGAATATTTATATGTGGATGGAGTAAAGCACAACCTCCTAAGCATTAGTCAACTTTGTGACAAAGGCTTCAAAATTGAATTCAACAAGAATTGTTGTCTTATAAGTGAAGCTATGTCCGGTGAGATTGTCCACATTGGCAAGAGAACAGGTAATATCTATGTGCTAAACATTAAACATGCATCATTTCATGAGTTGAGTTGTTTGGTAAGTAAGATAGATGATTCTTGGTTGTGGCATCGTATGGCTGCACACATAAACATGCCTCATCTTAATCATCTAGTTGGGAAAGACTTTGTAATTGGTCTTCCAAAGCTCAAGTTTGTGAAAAATAAACTATGTTAAGCTTGTCAAAAAGGGAAACAAGTTAAAAACTCATTTCAAAGCAAAAGCATTATTTCTACTTCAAAACCCCTTGATCTACTTCACATTGATTTATTTGGTCCCTCTAGAACTATGAGTTTAGGTGGAAATTACTATGGCTTAGTAATAGTGGGTGATTACTCAAGGTTCACACGGACTTTGTTTTTGAAAGCCAAAAATGAAGCTTTTGATGTTTTTTGCAAACTTGCCAAGGTGATTAAAAATGAAAAAAGGTCTTAACATTGTTTCACTTAAAAGTGATCATGGAGGTGAATTTCAAAATGAGTCTTTTAAAAACTTTTGTGAAGAAAATGGAATTCACCAATATTTTTTTGCCCCCAAGAACACCTCAACAAAATGGTGTTGTTGAGAGGAAAAATAGATCCCTTGAAGATGGTGCAAGAACCTTTCTAAATGAAACAAGGTTACCTAAGTACTTTTGGGCTGATGTTGTACATATTGTTTGTGACACCTTGAACAGAGTACTTATTAGACCTATTTTGAAGAAAACTCCTTATGAACTATACAAAGGAAGAAAACTGAACATTTCTCACCTGAGAGTTTTTGGTTGCAAGTGTTTCGTTGTAAATAACGGTAAAGACTCTCTTGGAAAATTTGATGCAAATGCCGATGAGGCTATCTTTCTAGGTTATTCATTGCATTCTAAGCATATAGAGTATTCAATAAAAGAACTTTAAATGTTGAAGAATTTGTACATGTGGTTTATGATGAAACTAACTCCATTGTTTAAGAAAATTCTTTAGAAGAAGATGCAAGTTTTCAGGAAAAGGATTATGCTCTAAAAAATGACATCAAGGTTGAAGAACTTGAATAGAACAAAGAAATCTCTATGAAAATGCCTAAAGAATTTCCAAGAGAATGGAGAACCTAGAAAGATCTCTCCTTGGATAACATAATTGGAGAAATCTCAAAGGATATCTCTACGCGTTCTAGACTCAGAATTCTATGTAACAACATGGCTTTTGTTTCTCAGGTTGAACTAAGAAACATTTATGAAGCCTTGTATGATGAACACTAGTTAATGGCAATGCATGAAGAGCTAAATCAGTTTAAGAAAAATGAAGTGTGAGACTTAGTTCCTAAACTAACCTCTCATAAGTCAATCGGAACTAGATGGGTGTTTTGAAATAAACTTCATGAATCTGGCATCATAGTAAGGAATAAAGCAAGATTGGTTGCAAAAGGATACAACCAAGAAGAAGAAATTGACTATGATGAAACTTATCCTCTAGTTTCAAGGTTAGAAGCTATTAGATTTGTCATACCCTAATTTCATCCGGGGACAATCATTTGTAAACATTTGGATTCTCGCCAACCAAATTGAGCTGCTTGACACAAGTTTCTGCGCAATCCGAAATCTTTTTTGATGTTTCAGAACAGAATGCGGAAAATACTCAAAAGGGTCATTTTTACACTTTTTCAAACCCCTGGCTCGCCCAGGCTAGCCTCTGGCTCCCTTGGGCCACCAAAATTACTTCATTATGAAGTAACCAGCTCGCTTGGGTGAGCTAGTTTGCTTCAGAATGAAGTAACAGCTCGCCTAGGCGAGCTACCTTCATCCCAAATGCCTTGTTTTTCTATAAATAGGCGTGGAAAGGCTGAAGGAAAGGGTCCCTGAGGTTCCTTGTGGTCCAGAGGTCCAGAAAGAAGAGAAAACAAGGCTGAAATGCTTCTGAATCCCATTCGTGATTGATTCCTACACCGTTCATCCTTCATTCTTCGTTTGTTCTTCATTCATTCTTCATCTGGTTAGTGCTTGCTTTAAAGGATTTGAATTTGATTTATGGACCCTTAGGGGCCCCTTTATTGTTTGTGCATCTTCATCTCCTTCTTTGATCATCAGTGATCTTTTTCTTTGTTTAAAGCGAGTTTCGACCAGTCATTCATACCGTAATCTCGTTTAATCACCGTTAAAATAAAATTCAACTGATCATTTGTGTTGTAATCTCACTTAATCACTGTTTAAATGAATTTCAACTGAACGTTTGTGTTGTAATCTCACTTAATCACTTTTTAAATAAGTTTCGACCGATCGTTTATGTCGTAAACTCTTTTTGTCAATGTAAAATAAGTTTTAACCGGTCATTAACACCATAAGTTATCTCTAAAAAAGGATTGAAGATTAATGAGCCAAAACCAACCAACTCATAAACTTCTTCATTTCATCAAAAAATCAAGAGGACGTTTCAAGGTCCAACGCCTTAACGATTCTCTCCTTTCAAAAAAAATCAAGAGATCATTTCAAGGTCTAACGCCTTAACGATTTTCTCCTTTCAAAAATCAAGATGTCATTTCAAGGTCCAACGCCTTAACGACTCTCTCCTTTCTTCAAAATCAAAAGATCGTTTCGAGGTCCAACGCCTTAAATGACTTTTGTCTGGTTAAAATCAATCTTTCAAAAAAGATAAAAACGATTTAACCAACAAATTTCAGACTTAAAGAACTACGTAGGTCTGATTTCCTCATCGCAATTGAGGATATGTAGGAGTGAGGGAAACACCCTTGTCGACCCCAAAAAAAGTAAAAAAAAAAAATATATAAGGAAATATAAAGATAAAAGGGAAAATAAATAATATTAAAGTCATGATTTGCACACTCGATTAGAGGTTGTCATCCCTTGTGACGGGCGCGTGGGGTGCTAATACCTTCCCCATGCGCAAATGACTCTCGAACCCTCATTTTTAAACTATGCAGACCCTCAACCTTTTCCATTTTGGTTTTTCTGACGTTTTCCTCGAATAAACGTTAGTGGTGACTCCACGCGTTTTCCTTCAATGGAAGACGCACCCTTGGGTCCCGCATTGCGCCCCCGTTGGAAGACAGGTTGCGACAGTTGGCGACTCCACTGGGGACTGTAAGAGAGTTAGGCCATTCAGTCTATGTGTGATGTTTTCATCATGAATTCTTCTTTATTTATTTATTTTCCCTTTTCCCTTTTATCTTTTGTTTTGTCCATATGTGTATATAATCTTTGCTATGTTGTTGTGTTTGGTGTGTGTTTATCTATTGATTACATTCATAGTTAGAAATACATTTTTCTACGCACACATGACACCTACACCTTGCACACACATTGAGTTATTAGGCCCTATACCCGGGTTTATGTGAGCCATAAGGAGTGGAGGTCGATATGTGGTCATGCTGGGTCTCCGACTCGCTTGATGACAGTGAAGCCTCATCTAGAGTTTTCCTCTTTTAGTGATGCATTGTCACTGATAGTCTCTATCGCCACAATGTATTACCTAAGAGGATGACATCTCTAGAAGCCAGTAAAGTTACTTAAAACCACCTTTTGGAGTTATCACTAGAAGTGGACTTTTGGGATAATTTCCATTAGGTTCCTCAATTAGGGGGCACATAGCAAACTTACTCTGGCATATTCCTTGACTATGTCATGCATATCTTCATGGCACCGTAATGGACATATCACTCCTGCGTCATATTCATGCATTGCATTTGCATAAATCGCCGCATTATCATGTATCTTTGTTTGACATGCTTTTTGTTCTACGATCTGCATGCCTTTTATTTTCATGTTCACTCATGCATGATCCTTGCATTTTCCTCTTCAAAAGAACTAACAAAAAAAGAGAGCAAAAAGAAAGTCACACCACATTCTTGGTTACATGGTTGGGTACCATGATAAAGGCTATAGACCAATCATGTTGGAATTATACACCCATTTCTAAGAAGAAGAATAAATGATTGCAAATCATATGAACGTGGTACCTGATGCATGGTTAACTAGGAAAATGTTGGTTCCTAGGCCATCTCATGGCAATCCCATAATTACATTTACCATGCATATCATGAGTGTGCCCTAGTCATTCATCTCTATGAGATGTGGTCGAAGTATTGGTGATCAAAATCACTATTCCTTGGATTATAGGGTTGAACCAAGCACATATTTTAAAGAAAAGGTTCATCAAGTCAAGGTCAAGTATGGAAGTAACCAACTTGCGAAAGTTGAGGCAAAAGATGGATCGAGTTACATCTTTTCTTTGTCTACTACCAATTTACAAAAACATTGAGGACTGTTCACATCCATGTGTTATTTCTAGTCTCACTTTGATAAGATGTGATGGACCATGTTGTTTTAATTGATTCAACCCTATGTCCCGCGTAAAATTTGCAGTACTTCAACAATGCATTATTCGCATACATCCATGCTTTTCATTGGTTGCATTGCTCATTGCATTCTTTCCTTGAAATCAGAATTGTAATCAATGTTATCAAAAGGAAAGAATGCGCTTTACGACACCCTTACCGAACGCGTGCTAGAGCTAGAGTAATGGGTGAAGTAGACGAGGTGCAACAGTGGATAAAGGCCAACATAGAGGCCTTGAAAGAGCAAATAGCCACAATGATGGAGGCCATGATGAGCATGAAGAAGATGATGGAGGTCAATGCGACTGCAGTTGCCGCTACTAGTGTCGTTGCTAAGGTGGACCCTATTCTCTCGTCTGGCCTTACCCAAATAATTCATCCAACCTCAGATATGGTAGGTCAGGCAGGCAAGGAGTTGGGAAGTATGGGCGGCCTCCATTTTTTGCAAGTTCAAAACAAGCATCCCTTCCTATCATATGGCTTGCCTCCCAATTATACACCACCCAATTTGGCGCACACTCCCGATGAGAATGTCAATAACCCCACTCTCATACTCATTGATAGCCAACGACCTCAATCTGATCATGCACATATCCTTCAACCCATAGAGGAGACACATGAAATACCCCACCACAATCTAGTCAACTTCGAGCCTTGCCTCAGGTATGCCACTGAGGGGCAAGCAGTTGGTGGTGTACCCCTGCCAAACACTTTGGAGGGCCCTCAGTTTCGCCTAAAACCACAACCCTTGCATTTTGCGGTGGGAAGAATCCCTCCTACTATGGCGGAAAAGGAAAAGTTGGATCATATAGAGGAAAGGCTCAAGGCCATTGAAGGGAGCGGAGATCATGCTTTTGCTGACATGGCAGAGTTATACCTAGTGCTTGACGTGGTCATCCCTCCGAAGTTCAAGGTTCCAGACTTCGATAGGTACAAAGGGATTGCTTGCCCCAAGAATCACCTGAAGGTGTATTGCATGAAAATGGGAGCATATGCATAAAATGAAAAATTGTTGATGCATTTCTTCCAAGAAAGTCTTACTGGGGCAATCGTCACCTGGTATACTAATTTGGAACCTTCCCGAGTCCATTCTTGGAAGGACCTAATGGTTTCCTTCATTAGGTAGTATCAGTACAATTCTGATATGGCTCCAGATAGAATGCAGCTATAGAACATGTGCAAAAAGGAGCATGAATCTTTCAAAGGGTACACCCAAAGGTAGAGGGATATGGCAACTCAAGTAGCACCCCCAATGATAGAGAAGGAGATGATAACAATGATAGTAGACACACTACCAGTGTTCTACTTTGAAAAGATGGTGGGTTACACACCTTCAAGCTTTGCGAATTTGGTTTTCACCGGCAAAAGGATCGAAGTGGGTTTGAAAAGAGGCAAATTTGATCATCCTACCTTGGTGAATGGGAAGCCTGGGGCCAATAGAGAGGATGACAAGCAGGGAGGATCCCATGTTGTGACTGTCGTTCCTACATGGCCAAATTTCCCACCAACTCCATAATATCAATACTCAACCAATATCAGCCCTTCTCATTAACCACCACCCAATCAACCACAAAGGACACCCCTAAATCAGCCACAAGCCCTGCCTGCCACACATCCAATACCAAACACCACCTTTAACACAAACCAAGACACCAACCAGGGAGGGAGTTTTCCAGCGAAAAAGTATGTAGAATTCACCCCAATTCTGGTGTCATATGCTAACTTGCTCCCATATCTACTCGATAATTCAATGGTAGCCATAACCCCAGCCAAGGTTCCTCAACCTCTATTTTTCTGAGGATACGACTCGAATGCAACATGTGCTTATCATGGAGGAGTTCCAAGGCATTCCATTGAGCATTGTAGGACCCTGAAACATAAGGTGCAAGGTCTAATTGATGCGGGCTGGCTGAAGTTTAAAGAGAATCACTTGTGAATTCTGACGTTGGCAAAAGACACTATACATGGGGCAATTTTGAAGGTTGTTGTTAGATGTCTCCAATGGCTCATGAGGATTTTCAAGTTTATGCCATTATTGTAAACAATAGTTGCAATGCTAATAATATGGATAAATTTGATGTCCTTATCTCATTCTCTCACAACTACATCTTTGCTTTTTTAACTTCCACTGGAATGTGAATATAAGTCGTTGGTTTGTTTGCTCAAGTGACCTACGCTCTTGAGTTGATCTCCATGTATGTTCAATCAGAAGTTGCTCGTTCTCCACGTTGGGTGAAGGTGCCGTAAAACGATGAGTAAAGTTCAAAGCAAAAAAATTCAAAACAAAAAAATATTTGATTGACTGTGTTTCGAATTAAGAAGTACAAACATTCATGTGACCTCATTTTATCATTCCTAAAAGTTGTCTTTTAGAGAGAAAAGTGAGTTATCAAGAATAGGAGTCGTTTGACTTAATCTGTCAATTGAAAGTCCTTTAAATGTTTCTTGTCCTTGAAAATTCTATTCGAGAATCTGCACAGTTTCTTTCATCTTGCCTTGCTACAAGGTCACGACAAAAGACATCAATAGATGCCTCAGAGCCCTACACTGAGGCAATATGAGGAACCATGCATGAGCCTCAAACGAACCTAGGGGCAGATCAAAATCTCTGACCCGATAGGTTGAAAACCCGAAAGGGCGGCCTAAGCAAAAATTTGGGTTGACAAAAAATAAAAAGAATAATAAAAAGAGCAAAATAAAAACAATCAGGGGCGTGCTGTTAAGGTTTGGTCCCAAAATCCAAACTACAAAAGTATTTAGTCAAGACTTGAAATGACACATGACCATGTTTCGACATCACTAATTTATCCCTTGCTACCCCCTCCGAGTCAAAGCATATCTGTTTTCTAAAAACAACAAAAGGGAACAGCAAGAGCAAAATAAAAACCCTGAGTGGGGACCATCGCTAAACTAGCGGGAAGAGAAATGCAACAACAAAATGGATCCATTGCCATCCTTCAATGGTGCATGCGATTGGTCCCAAGGCCTTATATTTCTCTTGTGCAAAGTAATTGATGTTTTAAACAAAAAAGGGGGAAAACCCCAGGATCAATATTTCAAGTGATTGATTAAATGTCAAACGGCTCCATTGTTGTCACTCTAAAATTGTCAAGTGACCGAATCAAACAGAACATACACTCTGATGGAGTCCCCGATGAGATTTGCAAAAAAAATAGGATTCAAAGAGTCAAGTGATTGATTAAATGTCAAGCCCTCTCAAAGAGTCAACCTCTTGCTCTCTCATAAGGTTAAAGGTCTTTTGGTACTTGTACGTATTGGCTTGTTTCATAGGATTCAAAGTCCTCTCTTTTATCCTTCATAGGACTCAAAGTCCTCACCTTTTCCTTCCATAGACAACCGAGTCTGTCAGCATGCGGAGACAATTTATGGTCATCTGCACATTTTTTGCCTTCCAGAGACAAGCGAGTCCGTCAGCACGCAGAGACAAATTATGGTCATCCGCACCCTTTGCCTTCCTGATACAAGTGCGTTCGTTGGCATGCAGAGACAAATTATGGTCATTCGCACCCTTCGCCATCCAGAGACAATCGAGTTCGATGGCACGTGGAGACAAATTACGGGAATCCACACCCTTTGTTATCCAAAGACAATCAAGTCTGATGGCACGTAGAGACAAATATGGTCATCTGCCCCCTTTGTCGAAAACTTGAATGTCTTCCGATCGAGACTATTTTAGTCTCCCTTTGCTATCCAGAGACAATCAAGTCTGATGGCACGCAGAGACAAATATGGTCATCTGCCCCTTTTGTTGAAGACTCGAATGTCTTTCGACCGAGACTATTTTAGTCTCCCTTTGCCTTTTAGAGCCAAGCGAGCCCGTCTGCACGTGGAGACAAATTATGGTCATCCGCATCCTTTTTGCTATCCAGAGACAATAAAATTTGATGGCACGCAGAGACAAATATGGTCATCTGCCCCCTTTGTTGAAGACTCCAATGTCTTTCGACCGAGACTATTTTAGTCTCCCTTTGCCTTTTAGAGCCAAGCGAGCCCGTCTGCACGTGGAGACAAATTATGGTCATCCGCATCCTTTTTGCTATCCAGAGACAATCAAATTTGATGGCACGCAGAGACAAATTATGGTCATTCGCACCCTTTTTGCTATCCAGAGACAATCAAGTCCAATGGCACGCGAAGACAAATTATGGTCATTCGCACCCTTTACCATCCAGAGACAATCAAGTCTGAAGGCATGCGGAGACCGTCATGGTCATCCGCACCCACTGTCATCCAGAGACAATCAAGTCCGATGGCATGTAGAGACCATCACCGTCTTCCGCTTTTATTGTTTTTAAGACAATAATTGCTTCAATCATTGCATGCTTTCAAAAGGCAACAATGACCCTCATTTACATTTCGAAGACGACAATGTCTTCAGTCATTACATGCTTTCAAAAGGCAACAATGACCTTCATTTACATTTCGAAGACGACAATGTCTTCAGTCATTGCATGCTTTCAAAAGGCAACAATGACCCTCGTTTATATTTCAAAGACGACATTGTCTTCAGTCATTGCATGCTTTCAAAAGGCGACAATGACCTTCATTTACATTTCAAAGATGACAATGTCTTCAGTCATTGCATTCTTACAAAAGGTGACAATGACCTTCATTTGCATCCGCACCCACTGTCATCCAGAGACAATCAAGTCCGATGGCATGCAGAGACCATCATCGTCTTCCGCTTTTATTGTTTTTAAGACAACAATGTCTTCAATCATTGCATGCTTTCAAAAGGCAACAATGACCCTCATTTACATTTCGAAGACGACAATGTCCTCATTCATTGCATAATTTCAAAAGGCGACAATCACCCTCATTTACATTTCGAAAATGACCATGTCTTCAATCATTGCATGCTTTCAAAAGGAAACAATGACCCTCATTTACATTTCAAGGACGACAATGTCTTCAATTACTGCATGCTTTCAAAAGGCGAGAATGACCAAAGTTTACATTTCGAAGACGACAATGTCTTCAGTCATTGCATGCTTTCAAAAGGTGACAATGACCCTTATTTACATTTCAAGGACGACAATGTCTTCAGTCATTGCATGCTTTCAAAAGACGACAATGACCTCATTTACATTTCGAAGACGACAATGTCTTCAATCATTGAAAGCTTTCAAAAAGCGACAATGACCCTCATTTACATTTCAAAGACGATAATGTCTTCACATATTGCATGCTTTCAAAAGGCGACAATGACCCTCGTTTACATTTCGAAGACGACAATGTCTTCACCCATTGCATGCTTTCAAAAGGCGACAAAGACTTTCATTTACATTTTGAAGATGACAATGTCTTTAGTCATTGCATGCTTTCAAAAGGCGATAATGACCTTCATTTACATTTGAAAGACGATAATGTCTTCAGTCATTGCATGCTTTCAAAAGGCGACAATGACCTTCATTTACATTTCGAAGATGACAATGTTTTCAGTTATTGCATGCTTTCAAAAAGTGACAATGGCCTCTTTTACATTTTGAAGACGACAATGTCGTCAGTCATTGCATGCTTTCATAAGCGACAATAACCTCATTTACATTTCGAAGACGAAAATGTCTTCAGTCATTGCATTTTTTCAAATGGCAACAATGACCTTCATTTATATTTTGAAGACAACAATGTCTGCAGCCATTGCATGTTTTCAGAAGGTGACAATGACCTTCATTTATATTTCGAAGATGACAATGTCTTCAGTCATTGCATGCTTTCAAAAAGCGACAATGACCTATTTTACATTTCGAAGATGACAATGTCTTCAGTCGTTGTTTGCTTTCAAAAGCTACAATGACCTCATTTACATTTCGAAGATGACAATGTCTTTAGTCATTGCATGATTTCAAAAAGCAACAATGACCTCTTTTACATTTCAAAGAGGACAATGTCTTTGATTATTTCATGCTTTCAAAAGCGACAATGACCTCCTTTACATTTCGAAGACGAGAATGTCTTCATCTCAAAGACTTCTTTGTCTTTTGTCCTTGTACTTCATAGGACTCGACGTCCTCTGTTTCTATGCTTTTAAAAAATGAAAAAAATAAAAAAAATAGATATATGGAAAATGAAAAGAAAAAGAAGAACTTCAATGTCCTCATGCTTCCTCAGTTTCACTGCTTGGGCTTCCACTAGTGGACAGTTGGATGGTCAAATCCCTCGAACGAAATTAGTGTCTTTATCTTTACTTCCCTTTTTTTCTAATTAAAGATAAGTAAAGAGGGGAAATTGTCATACCCTAATTTCATCCAGGGACGATCATTTGCAAACATTTGGATTCTCGCCAACCAAATTGAGCTGCTTGACATAAGTTTTCATGCAATCCAAAAGGTTTTTCAATGTTTCGGAAGAGAATGCAGAAAATACTCAAAAGGGAGGGCACAAGGGTCATTTTTACACTTTTTCAGACCACTGGCTCACCTAGGCAAGCCTCTGGCTCGCCTGGGCCACCAAAATTACTTCATGGTGAAGTAACCAGCTCGCCTGGGCGAGCTACCTTCATCCTAAATGCCTTGTTTTGCTATAAATAGGTGTGGGAAGGCTGAAGTAAAGGGTCCCTGAGGTTCCTTGAGGTCCAGAAAGAAGAAGAAAGAAGAGAAAGGAAGAAGAAAGGAGAGAAAACAAGGTCAAAAAGCTTCCGAATCACATCCGTGATCGATTCCTAACTGTTCGTCGTTCATTCTTCGGTCGTTCTTCGTTCGTTCTTCATCCATTCTTTGTTCTTCGTCCGATTTGTGCTTGCTTTTAAGGATTTGAATTTGATTTATGGACCCTTAGGGGTCCCCTTTATTGTTTGTGCATCTTTATCTCCTTCTTCGATCATCGGTGATCTTTTTCTTTGTTTAAAGCGAGTTTCGACCGGTCATTCATACCGTAATCTCGTTTAATCACCGTTAAAATAAAATTCAACCGATCGTTTGTGTTGTAATCTCACTTAATCACTGTTTAAATGAATTTCAACCAAATGTTTGTGTTGTAATCTCACTTAATCACTTTTTAAATAAGTTTCAACCGATCGTTTATGTTGTAAACTCTTTTCGTCAATGTAAAATAAGTTTTAACCGGTCATTAACACTGCAAGTTATCTCTAAAAAAGGATTGAAGATTAATGAGCCAAAACCAACCAACTCATAAACTGCTTCATTTCATAAAAAAAAAACAAGAGGTCGTTTCAAGGTCCAACGCCTTAATGATTCTCTCCTTTCAAAAGAAAATCAAGAGATCGTTTCAAGGTCCAACGCCTTAACGATTCTCTCCTTTCAAAAATCAAGAGGTCATTTCAAGGTCCAACACCTTAACGACTCTCTCCTCTCTTTAAAATCAAAAGATCATTTCGAGGTCCAACGCCTTAAACAACTTTTGTCTGGTTAAAATCAATCTTTCAAAAAAGATAAAAACGATTTAACCAACAAATTTCAGACTTAAAGAACTACGTAGACTTGATTTCCTCATCGCAATTGAGAATACGTAGGAGCGAGGAAAACACCCTTGTCGACCCCAAAAAAAAGAAAAAATATATAAAAGGAAAAATAAAGATAAAAGGGAAAATAAATAATATTGAAGTCATGATTTGCACACTTGATTAAAGGCTTCCGTCACTTGTGAGGGGCGCGTGGGATGTTAATGCCTTCCTCGTGCGTAAATGACTCTTGAACCCTCATTTTCAAAATACGCAGACCCTCGACCTTTTCCATTTTGGTTTTTCCAACGTTTTCCTCGAATAAACATTAGTGGCGACTCCACGCGTTTTCCTTCAATGGAAGACACACCCTTGGGTCCCGCGTCGCGCCCTCGCCGGAGGGCAGGTTGCGACAAGATTGCTGCTTGCATTTGCATGTGTCATGGATTTCATACTTTTTCATATGCATGTAAAAGACGCCTTCCTCAATGGTCGCATTAAAGAAGAAGTGTATGTAGACTAACCACCAGGTTTTTTTGGATTATGAACATCCTAACCATGTCTACAAACTGAAAAAGGCTCTATATGGTTTGAAGCAAGCACCAAGATCATGGTATGATAGATTGAGCAGTTTTTTAATTGAACAATCTTTCACTAGAGGTCAAGTTGACAAAACTTTGTTTATCAAGAAAGTAAACAATGAATTGCTAATTGTTCAAATATATGTTGATGATATTATAATTGGTTCTACTAACAAAACCATGTGCAAGGAATTTCCATGTTGTATGCAGAAAGAATTTGAGATGTTTATGATGGCAGAATTAAACTTCTTTCTAGGACTCCAAGTCAAGAAGATGAAACATGGAACCTTCCTCAGTCAAACCAAATACTGTATAGAATTGATTAAGAATTTCAGTATGGAAAAATGCAAAGAAGCATCTACTCCAATGGCTACTTCAACCTACCTTGACTTAGATGAGAAAGGTAAATGAGTGGATGAATCAAGATATAGAGGTATGATTGGATCACTTCTCTACCTAAATACAAGTAGACCGGATATCATGCTAAGCGTTTACCTATGTGCAAGATTGCAAGATACTAGTCCAATCTTAAGGAATCTCACTTAACAGTCGTCAAAAGGATCATTATGTATCTTAAGGGCACAACCAATGTAGGATTATGGTATCCCAAAGGTAAGTCCTTAAATCTAACAGCCTTTTCAGATTCTGATTTTGTAGGATGCAAATTAGATAGAAAAAGCCAGGGTGGGACATGCCACCTTTTAGGAAGCTCTCAAGTGTCTTAGAATTTCAAGAAACAAGCTTGTGTAGCAATTTCTACTGCCAAAACTGAAAATATAGCTGCAGGAAGTTGTTGTGCTCAAAGTCTATGGATGAAGCAACAACTTGAAGACTTTGGAGTAAACCTTGATCACATTCCTCTAAAATGTGAAAACACAAGTGCGATCAACCTAACAAAAAATCTTGTCATGCATTCTAGGACTAAACACATAGAAATAAGGCATCATTTTCTTAGAGATCATATGTTTAAAGGTTATTGTTGCATTGAGTTCGTTGATAGAGAGCATCAACTAGCAGACATTTTCACTAAACCTCTTGCTAGAGATAGGTTCTTTTTCATTAGAAATGAACTAGGCATATTAGATGCATCTAGCATAGACTGACATTCTGTTTGCATAGTATGTGATTCATATTGCTACTCATATCATTTGTTTATGTTTAGCTTGTGTCTTAGTTTATTGATTCATATACATACTCATTAGTTTTTTTTTTTAAATCACGTGTTTTTCTTAGTTATTTCATGATACCTATCTGGTAAGTTTTTCACAACTTTCTGCTTTAATGATTACGCTATGATTTAATCGATTACCATTGCTTGATATATGTTTTCATTTTTTAAAACTTTCTATTTTAATCGATTACCCCACGTTTTAATCAATTACCGTTTTCGTGTGTGTGGTGTGTATGTTTAAAACTTTATGTTTTAATCGATTACCTATCTGTTTAATCGATTAACATGCTTGTATGTATGAATTTAGTATGGATTTTGTGTCATTTTAATCGATTACAACAGCCTCAGGGGGAGTTTTTCTAGCATATTTAATCGATTACGCTTGCGCTTTAATTGATTACTTATAGCAACTTTTGGTTTTAAGTGAAAACGAGGGCTAGTTTAATTGATTACTATGTCATTTTAATCAATTACTTGTGTGTCTATTGTGTGTAATCAGTTACATTTCTTCATCTTCACCTCATCAAAACCTCCACTACTCTAGCATTTACTCCTTCACCTACCAACCAAAACATCACTTTCCTTCTATAAAAGGAAACCCAAACCTCTACTTCAGTCACACCTTCACTATCACAAAGTTACCCTTTCCAAACCCTAATCTTTCTTCTACCTTTGAACCTTCATTAATCTTCTAAAAATGGCCATCAACCCCTCTAGAGCTCATAAGTATACCAAATTCTCCAAAAGGAAGCAAGGAGAGTGCTCTCAAGTAGCTCTCAATAGGCTAGATACGTGGTTCATAGATGAAAACAAGAAGACTAATTTCAAGATGATTTACACTATGAAGAATGTGAGAATACCCAAGTTTCTGGACTTGGAATGATTCTATCAGTAGGGATTCAACTTTCCTAACTTGCTCGAAGCATAAGGTCTATCAAAATTTGTGCATATGAAAGTAATTTTCTACCTTGACTTGGTCAAATTCTTCTATACTTGTGCCAGTGCTAACATGGAAGGTAATTTGTACTCTATTGTCAATGGTGTAGAGATGATCATTGATGCTGCAGTTTGGAAAGCAGTTGCAGGATTGAATATAGTTGGAGTTTGCACGTTCAAAGAATCTACGAATGGCCACAGTAAGATGCAGACATACAAAGGTATGCTCCTTGACCCAATAAGGAATCTGAGAAACTGCCTAGGAGTTAGTGGTTTAACTATAGAAGATAGGATGTTAGTGTATCTCATTACCTAGATTCTCGCATCAAGGTCTAGTAATCATGCGCAAGTAACTGACGATGACTCACGGGTTGTATATGGACTGGAATCAGGTATTTAATTGAATTGGATACTTCTTATTGAAGATATTATGCTAAAGAGTTTTCGATTGGTGTATTATGAATTTTCATATGTTGTCTTAGCCTCTAGATTCATTGATTACTTCAATATCAATGTTTATAATGAGATAGTTGATTTCACCAAAGCCTCTAATGAGACAACCGAAAGGCATCTCAAGAAGCTTGGGATGAGATATGTTGTTCATGAATGGATTATGGTTGGAGAGCAACCAGCAGCAATAAACATGGACCGGATGGAAGAAGAAAAAGAAGAAGAATCTGAACAAGAGCTTGCACACCGATGGAACCCTTTTGAGTCTCTTATGATTCAGAAGATGGATGCTATTCTTCACCTTCATCAAGAGCACCAAGCCAAAGTTCACAGTTCCTTAAGAACATAGAAACTAGACTATCCCTTAGTAACCTTCTCAGCCCGGATGCGGATGAAGCGTAGTCTTATTCTTGTGCTTGGTTCTGTTGTTTGATGATCTATTTGCTATGTCATGTTCTATCTATCTCTATTTTAAGATGATAGTTAAGTTTTGTTTGTCTTTCAATTAATGGTTATGTAATGTTCTAAGACTAATGAAATATGGTTTTGTTTATCTTCTATTTGTGTGTGTTATGTTTTGTGTATAACTAAACTTTTTGGCCTTGTTAATGCCAAAAGGGGGAGAATATACATTATTGCATATTTGCATATTGATAATGCATTGAAAAAGCATTAAGCACTGCATTAATATCAGTAATATATATAAGTATAATATATGATGATGAATTAATCTCGTCTTAAGTGTTAAGATATTTTCAGGATAAGACTAAGGATTAAGTCTCCAATCTCAATGATGTAGCTCTATGTAGAGCTTGTAGGCCTTGGATCTTCTTCATCAATGGAGTCCTTTGCTTCTTGAATATCAATGGCAACGGAATGGGGAAGGAGAAAGATGATTGGAGATGCCACTTCAAGGAGAAGATGAGTCAAGAAGAAGCTCACCACCATAGGAAGCCACAAATAAGAGCTTGAAGGTAAGAGAAGAAGAATGGGGGGAGAAGGAGAGAGGGAGCACGAAATTTTGTGCCTAAAAAAAGTTCTGAACTTTGAAGTGTAATTCTCAAATGATCAAAGTTGAAAAAATACACACACATGGCCTCTATTTATAGCCTAAGTGTCACACAAAATTGGAGAGAAATTTGAATTTCTATTCAAATTTCACTTGAATTTGAAATTGAATCTATGGAGCCAAAATTTCACTAATTATGATTAGTGAATTTTAGCTATGGTTCAGCCCACTAATCCAAGATCAAGTCCAAGGGAGTTAGGCATGTAAAAGTTGAAACATTTTCAACACTTCTTTAAGCTTTTCCTTGAGAGTTGTTCACCATGTTGCTCCCCATATCTCTAACAATATCCCCCTTTTGGCTTTGATGATGCCAAACTTGAATATGAAATTTAGTGCATTTGGAGGGTTTGAGTCTTGAGTGATGCAATACTACCCCCCAAGGGCATTGGATAGAGGACTCCAAGAAGATTGGGCCAAAGATGCAAGAGAAGGCCCTAGGATTGTCATGAGCCTTATGGTAGATTTTGGGCCCATGGACTAAGTATGAGCCCACTTATCTTTGTACATATTAGATTAGGATTTCATTATTTTTCAGCCTTGTATTTGGGGCTCCATAATGTAGGTAGGGTACCCTAGAAATGTAGAAATTTTCAGCCCTTGTATTTTAGGGCACCTAGACTAGTTCTTGTATTAGGGGTAGTTTTGTAATTTCACATGCATTAAGTGAATATTTGATGTGTGTGTTGAGAAATAAATTTAATTGAATTGGGAGAAGCCTAATCCAATTAAATTTTAGAGGTGGAGGTGAGCATTTGCTTGCTACACCCCATTGTCATATCATATAGTCACACTTTGTGCATGTCCTTCATGCTTTACATGCCTCATGACACCTAATCATACTTAGTGGAGA
This sequence comes from Glycine max, assembly GCF_000004515.6. NCBI lineage: Eukaryota > Viridiplantae > Streptophyta > Magnoliopsida > Fabales > Fabaceae > Glycine > Glycine max. The sequence continues at coordinate 13,177,314 of NC_038247.2, forward strand.
ATCTTGGGCTTGATCTTGGATTAGTGGGCTGAACCATAGCTAAAATTCACTAATCATAATTAGTGAATTTTTGGCTCGACAAATTCAATTTCAAATTCAAGTGAAATTTGAATAGAAATTCAAATTTCCCTCCAATTTTGTGTGACACTTAGACTATAAATAGAGGCCATGTGTGTACATTTTTTTCAACTTTGATCATTTGAGAATTACACTTCAAAGTTCAGACCTCTTTTGAGGCATAAAATTTTATGCTCTTTCTCTTCTTCTCCCTCCATTATTCTTCTCCTACCTTCAAGCTCTTATCCATGGCTTCCTATGGTGGTGAGCTTCTTCTTGACTCATCTTCTCCTTGAAGTGGCATCTCCAATCATCTTTCTCCTTCTCCATTCTTCTGCCATGGATATTCAAGAAGCAAAGGACTCCATTTATGAAGAATATCCAAGGCCTACAAGCTCCACATGGAGCTACATCATGTGGTATCAAGAGCATCTTCATCTAGGTGATGTTCTTTTGCTTCCTCTATCTTTTAACTCCACTAAAAAAGTTCAGACCTCTTTTGAGGCATAAAATTTCATGCTCTCTCTCTTCTTCTCCCTTCATTATTCTTCTCCTACCTTCAAGCTCTTATCCATGGCTTCCTATGGTGGTGAGCTTCTTCTTGACTCATCTTCTCCTTGAAGTGGCATCTCCAATCATCTTTCTCCTTCTCCATTTTGCTGCCATTGATATTCAAGAAGCAAAGGACTCCATTTATGAAGAATATCCAAGGCCTACAAGCTCCACATGGAGCTACATCATGTGGTATCAAGAGCATCTTCATCTAGGTGATGTTCTTTTGCTTCCTCTATCTTTTAGCTCCACTAAAAAAGTTCAGACCTCTTTTGAGGCATAAAATTTCATGCTCTCTCTCTCTTCTTCTCCCTCCATTATTCTTCTCCTACCTTCAAGCTCTTATCCATGGCTTCCTATGGTGGTGAGCTTCTTCTTGACTCATCTTCTCCTTGAAGTGGCATCTCCAATCATCTTTCTCCTTCTCCATTCTGCTGCCATTGATATTCAAGAAGCAAAGGACTCCATTTATGAAGAATATCCAAGGCCTACAAGCTCCATATGGAGCTACATCATGTGGTATCAAGAGCATCTTCATCTTGGTGATGTTCTTTTGCTTCCTCTATCTTTTAGCTCCACTAAAAGAGCTTTATAGTAACTCATAACTTTTTATTCTTTTAATTATGAAGATCTTCTCTTGGAAGTGAGTTGTGTCTCTTGAGTTGAAGAAGAACACCTCCTCAGTCCAACAAGGTTTTTGTGGAAAAGATTGATCAGGTTGTATCTCTCTTTACTTGTTTTTCTGTGTATGGTTTTACACGTCTTTTGGTTATACATGAATCACTTAGGGCATGCTAGAATACGGTTTTCTAGTTTAGGTTAAGAGTAGAATTCTCTTAGGCATATATTCACAAAGGGCCCTAGTGTTGGGTGCCTTAATCTCTTTTTCTAGGGTGGGAATTGTAGATTGGTCGTGATTCTTGATGCATAGTGAAAATCTAATTCAAGTTTTGGATTAGATAACTAGATTAGCTTCTCTAGTAATAGAAAGTGAACCAGTATAAAAAGATTGTGTCTTTCTTCTCTTGATCTAATCTTTTTCTCTCATTCAAGTATTAATCAAGTTTTTGAAAGGTTCAAGATTTATAATTGTGAAAGAAAGGATGTTAATGAAGGATCATGTTTAAGGAAGGATTGATTAAGTATTAATTATGTTCGATTCATATGTGTGTTTGTGATGCAATCCATACAAAAAAAATTTTGTAACTTTGAGTTTTTTAAAAAGGTACATTTTGTTTTGAAAACCAATTCATGCCCCCCCTCCCCCCACTTGGTTTATTGAGTTCCGTCATCTTTTTTCATAATCTAGTTACTAAAGATAAAATATTAAAAACCTTCTATAATATATTGTTCAATAATATTTTTAGAGGATAAAATATCATTTATTTCAATAGAATTTGATAGTTGTTAAGTCAAAACAAATCAAGTTTCCTAATTATTTTGAGCAGATTTAAGTAAATACAAATGTAAAAAGTTGTGTCTTAATTATGTGATAAAAAAAGATGCATTGCGAGCCTGTGTCTAAAGTACTAGACGATAATAAGCTAAAACCATGATCTGATACAACATTCAATAGATGACATTTAAGACTTGATTTAATATTTTGCGTCTAAGATTCATTTTGTAGAGACATTCTTCTAAGATTTTTCAAAACCTATGGAGAATAAATGGAGTTCCAGATCATCTGAAAGTTACCATCTTCATGAAAAGACACGCTCTGTTGTGCATACCTACTTTGAACAAAGGGAAGTGGTTTTCTGCTGAAGTGTTCTACACAAAAACCAATCAGAGTGGTTTCACTGCATGGGAAAGGACATGCATTAAATGCTCCAATGGGCACAATAATCATACAAAAGTTTAAGTGCTGAAATTCATTCTTTATGAGACAATCGACACTTGAAGACGAAGGCATATATATACCATAAGCTTTGAAGAAAAAAGCTTTTTGTATATTCTAGTAAAGTTTAGAAAAACTCTCAAAAACACCTTGAACATATTGAGAGAATAGACTAAGTGTTGAGGTTGTATATCTGTCTATAAGATGTTGATGGAGTTGGTCATTGTGCAAACACAATAACAAATCTTTCTGATTTTTGTAGAGCCAGTAGTGGTTTGGTAGAAAAAAGAATATTGGGTTGTATCAAGTTTGGGGTAGAGCATGGTTTGTAAGAGCTATAAGTGATCCTAACAAAATACTTATAACTTTTGAGAAGTTAGTAGAACTTGATGGTTTGTCAAGAACTGGACGTAGTCTTAATGGTAAAGATGAACTAATATAGTTTCCTACGTCCGATATTCATTTATTTATCTTCTGCTTTAAACTGACCTACGGTTTGATTTTGTTTTTGTAAAACACTTTTGTGTTTACAAAATCTGATTTCATCGTCGGGACATGTTTTGTAAAAATTTATTATCTATCTTACAAAGTTTTATTCAGATGATAACTTTGTTCTTTTAAAAAAAAGGCTTTAAAAATTTCTAAAATCATAATTCAACCCCCCTTGTTGTGATATTTTCCTTTAAAGTTTGGTATCAAAGCTAAACCTCTAAGGATTGAGCACCAAACAATGTATAGAGGAAAAGATCATGATGGCAAATAACAACAACAATGGTCAATTCATTTTTGAGGGAGCATCCCTCATGAGGCCACCGGGCTTTATAGGAGAGGACTATCCTTACTGGAAGGACATAATGGAGATGTAAATCTAGTCCACTTAGTACAGACTATGGCTTATTGTTTTGAATGGTGACATTCTCATTCCCAGACTTGAAGTAGAATGGACAAATGTTGATCTGACCACTATGGAGCAAAACATGAAAGGCAAATATACTTTGACATGTGCCGTACCTAAAAATGAGTATAACAAAATATGTAGGCTAAAATTGACAAAAAGATCTAGGACTCATTGAGCTTAAACTACGAAGGCACATAAGATGTTAGACTTAGAAAAGTTACAACTTTGACTCGCCACTTTGAGAGCTTTTCCATGAAGGAAAAAGAGTTTGTGGAAGATATGTTTGGAAGACTACAAGTCCTTATAAACAATCCAAAAGATCTTGGTCAAACATATACCAAAGCCCAGATAAACTTGAAGGTTTTGGACAATTTTCCCAAGGTGTGGGAACCTAAGACCACAATTATCCAAGAAGGCATAGACTTAAAGAATCTTTCCCAGGATGAGCTGTTAGGCATTCTTAAAGTTCATGAATTTCACCTTTAGAACAAAGATCATCTACAAAAGAAAGATTATGTTCCCCTAAAGTTTGGAGAAACTAGCTCTAGAAGACAAGAAAATAAGAGCTCTTCCAAAGCTCTTAAAGTGCAAATGGCTGAGTTTGATGGATCAGATAACTCTAAAGAGTCTATAGATGATGAGGTGACTCTCATGTCCAAGGTGTTCAAACAAATGATGAAGAAGAAAGGAAAATTCCAACACTCCTCCAGAAGAAAGGTCACAAGGTTCAAAAAGAAATACAAGATACAAAACAATGAAATCATTTGTTTTGAATGCAAAAAGCTCAAACATATGAAGGCTAAGTGTCTCCAGCTAAAGAAAAGGAGATACTTTGATGACAATAAAAAGAAGAGTTTGATGGTCACTTGGGACAACTTAGACAGTGAGAACAGTAGCAGTTCAAATGATGAGAAAGCTAGCATATGTCTGATGGCTAACACAGATGAGAAGGTAGAGGTAAAAACTTGCTTTGAATGTGATACCTCTTCCAATGTTTCATCAGATGATGAAGAGGATATGTCCTATGATGTTCTTCTTTAGAACTACCATATGATTTCACTTTAGTGCAAAAAGTACAAAGAAAAATTTAAATCATCTATCTTTGAAAACACTGAATTGAAGAAATCAAATGAAGATCTAAAAAAAAATACAAACTATGGAAGAGAGTCTAAGTCAAGCCAGTAAGATAGACGAACCCCCCTGTAGTTGAAAAACTAAGAGAGGAAGTAGCATGTCTTGCGAAAGACGTTGGGAAGTTTTTGGAAAGTTTAAATATGCTTTTAAAATTCCATTAACATCCTCATGATAAGTCTGGTCTAGGTCTAGAAAAAGGGATATCACCCTCCAAGTCACAGTCTAAGTCAGACAAATGTGATTTCTATGGTAAGTCTGAACATTTCAAGTTTAGATGTATCCATAAGAAGAAGCAAATGTCTAAGGGTACTAATGTTGTTGGACCCAAAAAATATTTGGGTACCAAAATCTTATATTGTTCTTGTTGCAAATATTCTTGGTAGGAAAAGTGTTGGACCGAGTGGCCTCAGAATAATTAAGAAGGGGGGGGTTGAATTAATTATTCCTAAAACCTTACCAATTAAAAATTACTCTTTTAAGGCTTTTACTTATGTTGTTAAGAGAATATGGAGTAGAAGAGAAACTTAACAGAAAGTAAAAGCGGAAATTAAATGCGCAGCGGAAAGTAAAAGAGTAGGGAAGAAGGAAACAAACACACAAGGATTTTTATACTGGTTCAGCACAAACCCGCGCCTACCTCCAGTCCCCAAGCGACCTGCGGACCTTGAGATTTCTTTCAACCTTGTAAAAATCATTTTACAAGCAAAGATCCACAAGGGATGTACCCTCCCTTGTTCTCTTTGAACCTAGTGGATGTACTCTCCACTAGAACTGATCCACAAGAGATGTACCCTCGCTTGTTCTCAGTCAAACCCAAGTAGATGTACCCTCTACTTGTACCACAAAGGATGTACCCTCCAATGTGTTAAGACAAAGATCTCAGGCTGTTACACCTTTGATACTTTGTGAATGGGGATACAAAAGAATTCTCAGGCGGTTAAAACTTTGAACGCTTTTGTATTAGGGAATGGAAAGAATCAAAAGAATTCTCAGACTGTGTCGTGTTGAATTCTTTGACAAGGAAGAAGGGAGACACAAAAGAATTCAGGTGGTTAGTCCTTCCTTCTTTTGGAAAAGAGAGAAGAGAGACACAAAAAGAATTCAGGCGGTTAGTCCTTGGCGAATTCTTTTTGGCAAAGGGAGAAGAGAATGAAAAGGATGAATAGCACAAGTTTTCAAGGTTTGGAAAACCAGAAAACTTCAGAAAGCTTTTGGTACAAAGAAGAAGAAGAAGAAGTTTAAAGAGATTCAAGGCTTATAAAGGATTGTTTGAATGAATTGGAAAAGTGTTCAAGATTGGAAAACGATTGATTCAAAATGCAAAACAAAGCCTTGCTTTTATAGACTCTTCATGTCTGGTCAAGAAGACCATTCAGAAGAGTTATAACTTTTAGAAAAACTTAAAACCCATTTGAAAAAGTCAAAACCTTTTTGAAGAGTTACATCTTTAGATTTTTCAGAAACAAACACTGGTAATCGATTACCAAATATGTGTAATCGATTACACAAAGCTTTTGAGTGAAACAATGTGACTCTTTACTTTTAAATTTGAATTTCAACGTTCAAGGACACTGGTAATCGATTACAAAAACATTGTAATTGATTACAGCCTTTTGAAAATATTTGGAACGTTGTAAATTCAGTTTGAAAACTTTTTCAAACTCATTTTGCTACTGGTAATCGATTACAACAATATGATAATCGATTACCAGAGAGTAAAAGCTCTTTGGTAAAGATTTTGTCAAAAACTCATGTGCTATTCAAAGTTTTGAAAAAACTTTTTAATACTTATCTTGATTGAGTCTTTTCTTCATTCTCGAATCTTGAGTCTTGAATCTTGATCTTGATTCTTGAGATCTTGAGTCTTGATTCTTGATACTTGTTTGTAGGCTTTCTTCTTGAGTCTTGAATTCTTCTTGATTCTTGAACTCTTGACTTGTTCTTGATTCTCTTGAGATGTTCTTTGATTCACTTGAACTTTTTGTTCATCACTTTTGTCATCATCTTTTGTTGTCATCATTGTTATCATCAAAACACCTTTGAATCATTGTTGATTCATCATGAAGCTTTGCTTCCACAAAAAGGTCATGGTTTAAGTTGGTACCTAGAAAGTGAATGCTCATGACACACGACTGGGGATATGTCTATATTCCTCGACCTAAAGCCACTTGAAGGAGGAGCAATTGCCTTTGGAGGCATTGATAAAGGAAAGATTACATATACATGCAAAATTGGTTATTTGATAGTAATTGTTACTACCTCCGATCCAATTAAGTTATAAGAAATAAGTTCTAGTGTAAAATTCACTACAACTTGTTTCTTATAAATTGAACTAGATATAGTATTTTATAATGTTAATGACAATTTACATACTTTCTAAAAAAATCCCTTACCTTAGTAAGTAATCAATGTGTGATTTATTAAATATAGTGTTTAATAGTACAATCACACAAAAATTAAGAGAGATATATAATGAGAATAACTTAATTAATTAAAATGTTTCATTCATTAAAGTGTTTATTATCTTTCTAATCTTTGTTTCAAAGAACATTTAAAAGAGAATAAAGGAGTATATATCTAATCTTTGTTTCAAAGAACATTTAAAAGAGAATAAAGGAGTATATATATATGCGGAGTTGAATCTAATGGAAGTGGTCCACAACTTAAAAGGCATGTCCACATTTAATACATAATTGTGTATTGAATAAAAGTTTATCTAAAGAAAAATAAAATGTAAAAAAAAAAAAAACGTATACACACATATTAATAAAATCTCATTTTAATTTTCTAATTAAATGCTGTGGGTGCTACTTAAAGAGTGTTTAAGACAATATTTTTTACTAAATGCTTCTAATAATTTAATGGATTTTCCTAATATGTAGTGTACTATAATAATCATGTGAAAAAATAAATTAGAAATTTTATAAAAATACATTTATCTTATTGTAATTAAATACTAAAGGTATACTCAATCCTTCTTCTTTGTAGGAACCTCAAACATTTAACATTATATCAAGAGAGTCTAGCTTAGTTAGTTATATAAGATGTATGAATATTGTAAATCTCTTAATATGGTATTCAATTTTTATGGATAAAAAAATATTTAATATTATTTATTTGATTTTTTAAATTATGCACCTATGGACACATTTAAAAAGTTCGTAATTTAAGCAAGTATGAAATGACTTGTGTTTTCATTAATAAGAAAATGGCCAGATATTACACGACGACGCACTTATAACAATATATTCAACGGAGTGAAAGCATTATTACAGATGAAAATACAAACATATAATCCTAGATTCGTGGACTACAAAGAATCTACAACTTAATAGTCTTTTATTTATATTTTTAAGTTGACACTGAACTTACATAAGCTAGATCGAAATTATAAAACAATACCCATTGGTAGCCGTTACATTATAAAACATTTTGTTTAAAATTGAAAACAAAATAACTCATCAAGTCAAATAAAGAAAAACAAAATAGCACAAGAAAACATAAGTATTTTTAAGTTGACACTGAACTTATATAAGCTAGATCCAAATTATAAAACAATACCCATTGGTAGCAGTTACATTATAAAAACATTTTGTTTAAAATTGAAAACAAAATAACTCATCAGGTCAAATAAAGAAAAACAAAATAGCACAAGAAAACATAAATAAATATTTGAAAACTTAGTTATATTCAACAAAACTAACTAAAAAATTAATTTAAAGTTAGAAGCTAAAAAACTAACTTATTAAATTATAAGTATTTGTTAAAATTAGCGACTAAAATAGTTAAAAAATATAAAATAATTGAAAAATAATAAAAATATGATTTATTTTAAAAAATAAACATAAAATTTAATAAATATATTAAAAATAAAAATAAAAAAATTAAAAATTAACATTTTAAAAATTATTAATTCAAGTAGTATTTAAAAAAATACTAAAAATCACTGAAAAACCACTAAACAAATTTATTTATCAAATAACTAAATAAATTGTTTAGGTAATAAAAGCAATTAAAAATTAATTTAAATATCTTACCAAATATTACCCTAATGTAACAAATAAGTCACTTTTTTCACGAATTAATTAACATCAATGTGACGTGTATGGTGGAAGGATTTACGAAAGGGGCAAATTAAAGCACATGGGAGTTTGGGACCCACTTTGATTTTAAGGGTGACATAGGTCGGCAAATGTAACCGTATAAGGACGTCGTCGTCTCTTTCAAGGAAATACGAATCGTGGTGAACGGGATTTAGTTAGTAACTTGTTGTTCGTTAATGTAGCCGTTAATGGAGGTTATTAACGGTTGAACTAACTCATTCCACGTGGAAGATCCAACGGTTCACAGTTACAGATCGCGTCTCACGTGGGTATTTGTCTACATCACTACTAGACGTCTAGACAGGCTCACCAAATATTTAGCAACAATTAAGGCAATTATTTTGCTTCTTCTAAACTCGCTTTCGCTCTTTTCAGCATTATTTTTATTGTTGCATGTGCACTCTGCAGTGCATTTGTGACTTTCTTTTTGTACTTTTGTGACTCCAAAACCATAAACTTTAAGTGCCACTCAAATAAAATAAAATAAAAGTAAAAGGCATATTTAATTCCTGAACATATGTACTTGCTGATAATTTAAGTCTTTACATTTTTAAAATGATAAATTTAGTTTATAAATGTGTAAATATTGTGAAAAATTAAATTATATTTAATAAAATTAATAAAAAAAAATAGTTGAAAGCTGAAAAATTAACTCGTAACAGAAAGATGAAAAATGATAACTAGAAGTGAAAAAATTAATTTATTAAATTATAAGTGTCCGTTAAAACTAGCGATTGAAATAGCTGAAAAATATAAAATGATAGAAAAATAATAAAGTCATGATTTATTTAAAAAGGGTAATTAGGAAATTAGATAAATATATTAAGGATAAAAATAGAAGAAAATATAAAAAGCTAGAAGTTAAAAGCTAAAATTTTTGAAAATATCACTTCAAGTAACGTTTCAAAAAACGTTAAAAACTATTAAAAAAAACTTGTTTACCGAATAGTCAAAAAAAATTTAGATAGTAAGAAAAACTAGAAATTAGGTGAAATGTTTGAAAAAACTAGCTGGAAGCTTTTAAGATAACTTATTAAATTATAAGTGTTCAGTAAAACTAACTATTGAAATTGCTGAAAAATGTAAAATGACATTTTAAAAAGGTAACAATAAAATTGAATAAATATTTTAAGGATAAAAATAATAAAATATAAAAAATTAGAAGCTAGCATTTTAAAAATTGTTACTTCAAGTAACACTTCTGTTAAGTCAAAAGACATTTATATCTTAAAGAAGAATCATGACTCCTAATTATTTTAATTAGATTCAAATAAATACAAATGAAAAAAGTTGTGTTTGATATGCTATCAGATCATGCGTCTGAAGTTTCAGACGATGCATTCAAAAGACGATTTGGTATAGCATTTAAGTAATGCATTTAATACATTCATTTAATACTTTGTGTTTAAGATTCTTTCATGCAATAAATGTTTTCCTAGGATTTGTCAAAATTCTATGAAGAATAAATGAAATCCACAATCTGGAAGACACTGATCCCCATCAATAGGTGTGCTCTGTTGTTGAAGACTTGTTGTGATGAAAGAAGTGACTTTCCTACTGGAATACAAGCCACACTAACCTATCAGGATGAAATTTGCATGGAGAAGAGATGTGCATTTAATGAACCCAATGAACTCAAGACTTCAAACGAAAAACGTAGTGAAAAATCCAACCGTTGTGAGACAGCAGATACTAGTAGATGAAGGTTATATATATAAAAAGCTTTGAAGAAACAAGAGACAAATCAACTATGTGATCTTATTCTTTCATTATTTCTTAAAAAGATTTTTGTAGATTCTTGTAAAGATATTAAGCTCTCAAAACACCTTGTATACGTTGAGAGAAAAAACCAAAAGTGCTAAGTGATATATTCGTCTATAAGACAATCACACATTTAGTCAGTGTGCAATATTTCAAAAAACCTTGTTGATTTGTTTAGAGCCAGTAGTGACTTGGTAGGACAAAGAATATTTGGTTTAAGTCAAGCTTAGGGTAGAGCTTACAAGTGTAAGAGCTAGAAATGACAGTGAACAATACTTATAACTTTGATAAGTTAGTGGAAACTTGGTAGTTGCCAAGAACTAGATGTAGTCTTGGATTTAAGACAAACCAATATAATTCTTTGTGTGCTTATTTATATTGCTTGAATTGAAAAGGGTTTGAATTTGTTTTCAGATCTTATATCTCTTTTTGTTTTACTAAGAAAACTATTTTTCTCATCGCTTGATAAAGTTTGAATCAAAACCTTTCTAAGTGGTTTTAGGTTTATTTACATCAGACGATAAACATGTTTTTAGTCTTAGAAAATTTTTAAATGTCTAAAAGCACAAATCAACCCCCTTTATTGTGTTATTTGCTTCTACAGTTTGGTATTAGAGCTTAGCCTCTAAGGGTGAGCACTTAACAGTGTGTAGAGGAAAAGATCCAGATGGCAGATAACCAACATTAGTTCATCACTGAGGAAGCATCTCTCACAAGGCCACTAGGCTTCGCTGGAAAAGACTACCCATACTATAAGAACTAAATGGAGATGTACATCAAGTCCACTCAATATAGAATCTGGCTTATCATCACCACTGGGGATATTTGCATTCTCAGACTTGAAGCTGAATGGACAAATGACGATTTGACCATTATAAAGATCAACACAAAAGCCAGATATACTCTGACATGTACCCTATAAAAAAATGTGTACAACAAGATCTGCAAATTGAGAAATGCTAAAGAGATTTGGGACTCATTAAGCATAAACTATGAAGGGACTGAAGATGTCAAACTAAGGATAGCTACGACTTTGACTAGGCATTATGACAGCTTCAACATGAAAGATAAAGAGTCTATGGATGACATGTTTAGAAGAATTTAAGTTCTTCTAAACAATCTAGAAGCTCTTCCATAGATGTACTCCAAGGCTCAGATAAACCTGAAGGTATTGGACAGTTTTTCTTAGTTGTGGGAACCCAAGACCACAATTATACAAGAAGCAAAAGATATGAAAAATCTTGCATGAGATTAGTTGTTGGGCATCTTAAGGGTCGATGAAGTCCACCTTCAAAATAGGGAGCATCTACAAATAAAGAATTCTACTGCCCTTAAGTCTGAAGAGACAAGCTTCATAAGAAAAGAGAAGAAGAGGTTGTCCAAAGCTCTAAAAGTGAAAATGCAAGAATCTGATGGATCAGAAAACTCTAACAAATCCATAGATGATGAAGTAGCCCTCATGTCCTAAAAGTTCAAACAGATGATAAATAAGAAATGAAAATTTTAACACTACTCCAGATGAAATATTCCATATTTGGAAAGAAAAACAAGGAGGAAAGCAATGAGATCATCTTTTTTGAGTGAAGAAAGCTTGGACACAAGAAGGTTGAATGTCCTCATCTAAAGAAGAAGAAATATTCTAGGGATAAGAAAAAGAAAAGTATGATGGTCACTTGGGATAACTCAAACAGTGAGAAGAGTAGCAATTCAGATAATGAAGAAGCCAAGATTTGTCTCATGGCAGATACAGAGGATGAGGTTGAGTAAAAACATGTTCTAAATCTGATACTTCTTGTTGTGCATTATTAGATAATGAAAAAGATATGCCTTATGATGTTCTTCTTTAGAACTATCATATGATTTTTCTTCAGTGTAAAAAGTTTGATGAAAAATTCAAAGTTTCTGCTTCTGAAAATACTGATTTAAAGAAATCAAATAAAGATCTGAAGAAGAAAAATGCAAACTCTAGAAGAGAGTTTGAGCCTGGCCAGTAAGACTGATGAAATTTCCATTGTTGAAAAACTAAGGGAAGAAGTAGCATGTTTTACTAATGACTTTGGGAAGCTCTTGGAAATTTCAAAGACTTCCACCACTCTTTTGAAATTCCATCAACATCCCCATGACAAGTCTGGTCTGGGTTTTGAAAAAGGAACAGCATTCTCCAAGTCACAGTTTGTTTCAGACAAATGTGACTTATGTGGTAAGTTTGGACATTCCAAGTTCAGATGCATCCATAAGAAGAAACAAATGTCTAAGGGTACTAAAATCTCAAATAGTGAACGTTGCATATATCGTTGGCAGGAAAAGGCCAGGGTTTAAGTTGATACCTGGATAATGGATGCTCACGACACATGATGAGGGAAAGGTCTATGTTCCTACACCTAAAGCCACATGAAGAAGGAGCAATTGCCTTTGGAGGCATAGGTAAGGGAAAGATCTTTGGTATGGGTAAAATTGATATTCCCTCTCTAGCCTTCCTAAACAATGTCTTATATGTTAAAGGTCTACAGTATAACTTGCTTAGTATAAGTCAATTTTGTGATAGTGGTTGTATTGTTTCCTTCAGCAAAGACTTGTGTATAGTCAAGACAAAAGATAACAAGTCCTTCTTTATTGCCAGATGACACAACAATCTATATGAGATTGATCTAATAGATCTTAGTCAATAGAATGTAATATGTTTGTTATCTAGAGAAGATGAAAGATGGCTTTGGCATAAAAGACTTGGGCATGTCAACCTAAAACATATTTCAAAACTATCCAAAAAGGATTTAGTTAAAGGATTGCCCAATATCTGTTGGAAAACTCATGTTCTCTATGAAGCATGTTAGTAAGGGAAACAAATCAAAACTTCTCTTAAATTTAAAGATGTTGTTTCCACTTCAAGACTGTTACAGTTGTTGCACATGGATCTATTTGGACCAACTAGAACGTTAAGTCTAGGAGGAAAGAAATACGACTTTGTCATAGTTGATGACTATTCTATTGGACAAGTGGCCTCAATAACTTAAGAGGGGGATGAATTAAGTTTCAAAATTTTTCCACTAAAAAACTTTAACCCCCTTTTAAATGATAGGCTCAGAATGCAGAAGAAGAAGAAGCAATTAATTTAATAATGTTCTTTTAACTGCGCAAGACAAAATAATTTGCAATAAAATAACTGAGGTAAGGGAAGAGAGAAATGTTGTTAGACAAGTGGCCTCAGATATCTTAAGAAGGGGGGTTGAATTAAGATATAACAAACTTTTCCTAATTAAAAATTCTATTTTGATTTTAAACCAAATCCCAAGATTCCTTTCAAAATGAACTCCTAAATAATTATGCAAATTAAACTTACTGAATAGAAGCAATAAGCAATAAAAAAATAAAGGAGTTTAAGGGAAGAGAAAATGCAAACTCAGATTTATACTGGTTCGGCCACACCCTTGTCCCTTGAGAAGCGCATGACCACATGGCATCATCAAAACATCAAAGTCAAAGTCTTTGCTTTTGTTTCTACAATCTCCCCCTTTTTGATGATGACAATTTAATTCTTGAAATCAAGATGCAAGATATAATGTTACGTTCACTCATTTCATACTCCCCCTATATTTTGGAATTAATGATCTCTTGGTTTCTAAGCTTCTAAACCACCCTGTTTCTCTCCCCCTTTGGCAACATCAAAAAGCCAAAGTACGTGGTAATCAACACAAGGCGGAAGAATAATAATCAAATATAACTAAAGTTCACATAATCATTCATAAGTCAAAAACAAAAATAATCCAATCATAAAATACTAAGTGCTAAATACCGAAATATAACTAAAGTTCAGAAAATGATAACTTAAAAGGCATAGCCAAATACACGGCTTAACATAAAAGATAATAATAATCTAAAACTAGGAAGGTGGTGGAAGGTCGAAGCACCGACGAAGATAACTCACATCCTCTTCAAGCTGCGTCATACAAGTATCCATTCCTTCAAAGCAACCATCCAAAGAATCAAAGCCTTCGCCAACATAGCTGCGGAGGCCCCATAATTCCGAAAGAACTTCATTCATAAGGGTTGAGGAATCATCTCGTTAAGGAGGAGGAGAGGGAATACACTCATCTTGTGGAGGTTGCGCGTTCTTCTTCAGCCATTGTCCATCATGATCCTTACGGTAACCAAATGAAGTTACTGCACCAGCACCTATGGCAAAAGATCTCTTGACTTGGACAAAAGGTTCATCATCAAAAGGAATTTGAAAATGACGAAGAAAAAGGGTGACTAATTGAGGATACGGAAGAGGTGCATTGGCCCATAATGCCTTATGCATTCGGTACCTAACCAAGTGAGCCCAGTCGATTTGACGATCGGTAAGGAAAGCCCACATCAAAATCAAGTCCTCCTTAGAGGCTTGAGCCAAATTAGAAGAACGGGGAAGCAAAATTCTAACGATAATATAATGCATGATGCGACAATCAAAGGTTAATGATCCAGCCAGCAATCTATCGGTCATATCAGCCTGGTCATTATAGACCATACGGCGAGCATCATGACTAGAATAGTCGAACTTCCAGTCATCAACAATGGCGCCCTCAAAAGGTGCACCTTGATTGGGTAATTTAGTTAATAAAAAGAACAGAGATTGATCAATGATCATAGGAATACCATGCACCTCAGAGCGAATTGTACAATCCTGAATTTTTAAATTACTGTAAAATACTGTAACTAGTTCAGGATAATAAGGCAATTTTAAGGACATAAAATCAACTAATCCAGAGTTTTGAAACACTTGATAACAGTCAAATGTCTCATCATTAAAGAAATCTATGTCTAGGTACTTAGGGTCTAAGATGATCCTAGAAGAAAATTGAGAATTGTACCGTAGACGTTGATCATCTGAAGAAAATAGAGTAGATGATCATGGAGATGACAAGGAAGGGGGAAGTGGTGCTGTGGGTGCTCCAAATGGTCCGTGGTGTCGATGGGCAGCAGCGGCGGAGGAAGTGGATGAGCCCTTTCGCTTTTTCGATGATTCAGCCATTTGATGAAGTTTTTGCAGATTTCAATCAGTTGAATCAAAGGAGGATTGAAAATTATAAATTTTGGGCTTTGTGGGACGTGATTTGGTTAAGAATTGAGGAAGTTATGAAGATTTGAAGATTATGGAGAAAGAGGCACGTCAAGGGGAGTGTGGCTACACAGCGCTACTGGTTTACGTGGCTATTTATAGAAGATGGCGTTATGTAATTGATTACAAGGTTTGGTAATCGATTACAGGAGCATTTAGCCTTCTGTTAATCGATTACAGGATGCTGTAATCGATTACAGGCTATCTGTTCTTGTGTAATCGATTACACGTAATGGTAATCGATTACCAGAACACTATCTAGGCTGTTTCCTCAAGGAATAGCTATGTCTATGCTAAAAAAATCTATCTATGTCAATTATCAATACAAATATTCATTTAATTCAATCAAACAAGCATCAATCACACAATAACACCAATCAAATACAATTAATCAATCATCAAACATTAATATTTCATTCAACCAATCAATCCTTATTTATCCAAATCACTAATATCTAAGAGGCCTAATTCTCTTCTAATTGAAAAGAATGTTTCCTTGGGGAGAGGTTTTGTGAAGATATCAACAAGCTGATTCTTTGTATCAATAAATTCTAGCATACAATCTCCCTTTAGAACATAATCTCTTAGAAAATGGTGCCTAATTTCTATATGCTTGGTTCTAGAATGTTGAACTGGATTTTTGGAAAGATTGATTGCACTTGTATTATCACACATAATAGGTATATGGTCAAGAAAGATTCCATAATCAGAGAGTTTTTGCTTCATCCATAAAATCTATGCATAACAACTGCAGGCAGAAATATATTCCGCTTCTGCAGTGGATAAAGCAACACTGTTTTGTTTCTTACTATGCCAAGAGACTAGAGTAGATCCAATGAATTGACAAGTTCCACTTGTGCTCTTTCTATCCGTTTTAGAACCGGCAAAGTCTGAATCAGAGTATCCTATTAAGGTGCATGTGGAATTCCTAGGATACCATAAACCTACATTCATAGTGCCTAATAAATATCTTATGATTCTTTTAATGGCACTAAGATGTGATTGTTTGGGATTTGATTGAAATCTAGCACACATACACACACTAAACATTATATCAGGTCTGCTAGCAGATAAATAAAGAAGGGATCCGATCATACCTCGATATTGCTTAACATCTATTGACTGACCGGTTTCATCTTTATCTAAATAGCAAGCAGTGCTCATTGGTGTAGCCATGTGCTTAGCATTTTCCATGCCGAATCTGTGAATTAACTATTTGCAGTACTTGGATTGATTGACGAATATACCAGCCTTAGTTTGTTTAATTTGTAATCCAAGAAAGAAATTAAGTTCTCCCATCATTGACATTTCAAACTCACTTTGCATGTCATGAGAGAATTCCTTGCACAATAATTCATTAGTAGATCCAAAAATAATATCATCAACATAAATTTGAACCAATAAAATATCATGTGATTTTCATTTTATAAAAAGGGTAGTATCTGCTTTGCCTCTAGAAAAATCCTTTTCTAAAAGGAACTTACTCAGACGCTCATACCAAGCCCTAGGGGCTTGCTTTAAGCCATATAAGGCCTTTTTTAATTTAAAAACATGATTAGGCTTGTCTGAGTTTTCAAATCCAGGGGGTTGATCTACATATACTTCTTCTTGAATAAAGCCATTTAAGAATGCACTTTTTACATCAATTTGTAAAGCTTAAAATTCATTATGGATGCATAGGCTAATAGCATTCTGATGGCTTCTAATCTAGCAACTGGAGCATATGTCTCTTCATAATCTATTCCTTCTTTTTGATTATATCCTTTGGCGACTAATCTAGCCTTATTTCTTATAACTCTGCCATTTTCATCTAATTTATTTCTAAACACCCATTTTTTCCAATGATTGGGTAGTTTTCAGGTTTCTCAACTAACTCCCAAACATTATTTCTTTCAAATTGGTTTAGTTCTTCCTGCATAGCTATTATCCAATTTTCATCTATTATGGCTTCATTTAAATTTTTAGGATCAATCATAGATACAAAAGCCATGTTATTGCATAAATCTTTGAGAGAATGTCTAGTTGTTACCCCTTTTGAGATGTCACCAAGAATGTTGTCAAGGGGATGATCTCTTGAAGCTTTCCACTCTCTTGGAAGATCATTATTTGCTTTGACTTCTATTGGAGGACCTTCATTACTTCCTTCTCCTTTTCCTTTAGAATCTTGTCCATGAATGTTCATTTGTTCTAAAGATTCTGCAATATCATCTAAAATATCCTTTCTTGGAGAAATAGCATTAGACTCATCAAAGGAAACATGAATTGATTCTTCAATTGTCATTGTTCTCTTATTATATATTCTATAGGCCTTACTATTCAAAGAATATCCAAGGAAAATTCCTTCATCTGACTTAGCATCAAACTTTCCTAAGTTTTCTTTTCCATTGTTTAATAGAAAACATTTACAACCAAAAACATGAAGATGTGATATGTTTGGTTTTTCTACCATTGAATAGTTCGTATGGGGTTTTCTTTAAAATGGGCCTTATTAAAGCCCTATTCATGATATAGCATGCAATATTAACGACTTTAGCCCAAAAATATTTTAGAAGAGGAGTATCATTTAATAAGGTTCTAGCAATTTCTTCCAAAGACCTATTTTTCCTTTCAACAACTTCATTTTGTTGAGGGGTTCTAGGTGCAGAAAAGTTATGTTCAATGCCATGCTTTTCACAAAATAAATCAAATTCTTTATTTTCAAACTCACTCCCATGATCACTCCTAATAGATATAATTTTGAGATTTTTCTTATTTTGAATAACTTTTGCAAGTTTCTTAAATGCTTGAAATGCATAATTCTTATGAGTGATAAATAGTGTCCAAGTATATCTAGAATAATCATCAACAATGACAAGTGCATAATAGCTTCCACCAAAACTCATAATTCTAGAGGGACCAAACAAATCCATATGTAATAATTGTAATGGTTGAGTAGTAGAAACAATGTTTTTGGATTTGAAAGAAACTCTAGTTTATTTTCCCTTTTGACATGCATCACACAGTCTATCTTTTTCAAATTTCAATTTAGGCAAACCAACAACTAAATCTTTTCAAATTAATTTATTTAAGTGTTCCATGTTTATGTGAGAAATACGTTTATGCCATAGCCATGGATCATCATCTTTTCTAAGAAAACATTTATTATTATCTAGTTTTTGGCTTAAGTCTATCATATAAACATTGTTGACTCTATACCCTATATGCTTTATATTAGTATCATGTTTATGTTCAATGAGACATTTTTGAGAATCAAATGATACTAGATAGCCTTTATCACATAATTGACTAACACTAAGCAAGCTGTGCTTAAGGCCTTCAACAAGTAGAACATTTTCAATGGAGTTTGAAGAATTCGTACCTATTTTTCCAACTCCAAGAATTCTACCTTTGTTGTTGTCACCATAAGTTACATGCCTGCTTTTCTTAGGAGAGATATGTGTGTACTTTGATGAATCTCCCGTCATATGTTTTGAATAACTGCTATCTATGTACCATTTCTTCTTCAAGGATACCTACATGATCAAGTTTGTGACTTAGGTACCCAAACTTTATTGGGTCCTTGTGTGTTAGTGTTAACTAAAGATCCTTTTGGGACCCATATCATTTTGATATTGTTGCAATTTTTCTTAAAATAACATGTAGATGTGCCATGCCCTTTTCTTCCACAATAAAAACAAGTGATGAAAGGAGAATTATATTTTTGTGTGGAAGCAAATAATTTTTTGTAAAATTTTTGTTGTTTTTCAGGTTTATATCCTATTCATGCCTTATCAAAGACACATCTTTGTTTTCCTAATATGACATCTAGGTTATTTTTACCAATAGAAAATTTTGCAAGTGAGTTTTTCAAATCTTTAATTTCTTTTTCATACTTACTACAACATTTACATGAATCAGATATTACTTTTTCATCAGGAATAGTAGAGACATAAACTTTATCATTTGATTTAGAATTTGAAATTTCAGTTTTAAGATGATCTAATTCTTTATTTAATTTTAAAATTTCATTTTCTAAATCTGAAATTGTTTTCTTAGAAAATGAAACTAACTTTGCAAGTTTGATTGATTCTCTATGCAAATCAGCAAATGTATCTTGTAATTCATCAAAAGAAATGGATAAGTTATTATTTGAAGATGTTACCTCTTCATCGCTTTCATAACTTTTAGCCATTAGACATAGGTTTATCTCTTCATTTTCTGAATCCTCAGATGATTCCATATCATTGTCATCCCATGTGATGTAGGCCTTCTTTATCTTCTTTTCACTAAAATTTTTCTTTTCAAATTTCTCCATTCTTTCTTGAAGATTGGGCAATCGACCCTCAGATGTCCAGGTTGATTGCATTCAAAGCATTTTGGAGTAGAGGATGAATCTTTTGTCCTTCTTTTAGGTTTAAAATTTGGACTCCTTTGATTTCCTCTTAATTTTAGGAACTTGTTGAACCTTTTTACAAAAAGTTTAAGATCATCATCTTCATTCAAATCAATTAAGTCTTCTTTATCACTTTCTTCTTGGGTTGAAGATGAAGCTTCAAGAGCAATTCCCTTCTTTTTCTTATCATTTTCTTCGTGTTAATTTAGTCTCAATAGTTCCATTTTGTGTTCCTGTAACTTTCCAAATAGTGTAGCAAGAGACATGTTAGATAAATCTCGTGATTCAGTAATGGCTGTTGCCTTAAGTTTCCATTCTCTGCTTAAACATCTCAATACTTTATTTATGAGATCTTCATTTTGAAATTTTTTCCCTAAGGATGCAAGATGATTTACTATGTGTATGAACCTCTTTTGCATGTCTTGTATACTTTCATTTCCATTCATCCTAAATAGTTCATATTCATGAGTTAATGTGTTTATCCTACATCTTTTAACATCTGTTGTGCCTTCATGTTTAGATTGAGAGAAAATGCAAATAAAGAGACCCTCGTGCCTACGTCCAGTCCAGTCCCCAACCAACCCGCTTGAGAGTTCCACTATCTTGAAAAAGCCCTATACAAGTTCTGAACCATACAAGGACAACCCTTCCTTTATGTTTAGATTGCTTTACAACAAGAGACCCTCGGTCTCTTAATCCCTTTTCAAAAATAAGATGAAGAGAAGAAGAAATCTCTCTTGAAAGAGATAGATTGAACTATTGAGCACTCAAATAATTCCTTATTGAATTGCAAGTGTATTGGCCAAGGAATTTTAAGAGGATAAGATGATTTTGCTTTTTGAGAGGATAAGACCTTTTTGTTTTGAAAAACTCTAAGCAAATTCGTGTTCCAAGTCACATATAAATGGACCTTTGATGGCCATTCAAAAACCTTTTGGACAGATGTGACTCTTGGAAATTATTTTCTGAAATTCTCCTCTAGTAATCGATTACAAGACTTGTGTAATCGATTACAAGCTTTAAAATTTGAATCAAAACATTCAATAACTGCTAGTAATCGATTACCATCCATGTGTAATCGATTACACAGTGTAAAATTTAAATTCAAACTTCTAATGGCTGTTATAAATCATTTTGGCCACTGGTAATCAATTACATCCTCTGGTAGTCGATTACCAGAGAGTAAATCTTATGAAAAAACATTTTAAGCTTAAATCCATTGGCCAAACCTCTTGCTGTTTCAACTTGGAATTCCCTTCCTAAATCACTAGAGATCTTCTTGATGATGTATCTTGTATTTCTTGGATTTTTGTCTTGAATTAAACTTGAGAAGCGCATGACCACATGATATCATCAAAACATCAAAGTCAAAGTCTTTGCTTTTGTTTCTACAAATGCAAACTCAATTAATACCAGTTCGGCCACTTCCCGTGCCTACGTCCAATCCTCAAGCAACCCACTTGAGATTTTCCACTATCTCTGTAAATATTTATAGACTTTGAACACACCTTGGGATCCTTCACCCTTGTGTTCAAGATTTTCCAAGAGACAACCAGTGTCTTGATTACAACTGAGTTTCTGAGATGAACAGAAAGATTTCTCCCCTTTAGAGTAGATGATACAAATTGAAGATCCAAGAGGAATTTCTCTCTTTTAGAGATGATAATACAGATTGAAGTTCCTAGTTGAATTCTCAATAGATTTGCAAGTGTTTTCCAAGTAGTTGTTGAGAGAGCATTTGACAATTAAGTTCTCTTAGAACATCTCTCTCTTGCTTTTCAAAGTTAGACACACATATATATAGGCCTTTCGTGCCTTTTCAAAATGGTTAGAAGAGATATGTCTTTTCAAAAAGCTTTTTTTGAAATTCTTCACTAGTAATCGATTACAGGTTTCTGGTAGTCGATTACACAGTTATATTTTGAAGGGTCATGTATTTTCAAAGTGTTTTCTAAAGTGTTGTTGCTGGTAATCGATTACAAACATCTGGTAATCGATTACACGATTCAAAATTCAAATTCAAAACCCTTTTTAAACCCTTTGCTTCAAAATTGTCTTCTGGTAATCAATTACACTGCCTGGTAATCGATTACCAGAGCCTTGGATGTTGGAAACAATATGTTTTGAGGCAAAATCTTGATGAACCAATGAGATTGTTTGAGGCCTTATCTTTTTCTTGATCTTGTTTGCTTTGACCTCGAATTATTCTTGAAGCAATGCTTAACCTTTGAATGTTTGTTGAAGCAACCTTGTATTAATCTTGAAGCAATGCTTAACCTTTGAAGCAACCTTGTTTGGTTCTACTTTGACATCATCAAAACTATGTATTCATACATTCACATTCTCCCCTTTTTTGATAATGACAATCATTATCAAGCAAATTCATTTTAGCATCATCAAAACCCGAAACTTGTATGATTCACTTTCTCCCCCTTTTTGATGATGACAACCATCTGTAAGTTAGGAGTAAAAAGAATATCTATGTGGGTCATTTACTCCCCCTTGATTTTGCAATTTGAAGATATCATAGATTTCATATATAAAAAAATATCTCAAAAGAATTAGATAATTCACTATCTTATCTTCTATCTATCTCTCCCCCTTTGTCAACATCAAAAACAAATCATGAGCAGAGAGAAGAAAAACATGTATCAGTTTATAATGAATTAATAGAGTAGATCATGCCATATCGCTCAAAGTACCATTTCTTGGCCTAATAGAGTTAGTCTTCATCAAAAGCAATTATGAAGGTCAAATGATAGCAAAAGGCCTTTATCATATAATTGATGAACACGTGATAAACTATGTTTAAGACTATCAATAAGTAAAACATTTTTTTATGGAGATAGAGGAATTCGTACCTATTTTCCAACTTCAACAATTTTACCTTTGTTGTTGTCTCCATAGGTCACATGTACACTATTTTTGGGAGAAATATGAATAAACTTTGATGCATCTCCCGCCATGTGTTTGGAGCAACCGCTATCAATGTGCCAACTTTGCTTCAAGGAGTCCATCATTCATATAATCATATTTTGATTTTGGTACCCAAATTTTCTTGAGTCCTTGAATGTTAGTGGTAAGGATCCTTTTGGAACCCATACCATTTTTCTAATGCTACTACCATTCTTTCTAATATAACATGTTGATGCACTATGATCTTTCTTACAACAGTAAAAACATGTTAACAAAGTAAAACTAGAAACATAAGTAAATTTGGCAATAACAATTTTTAAATTTTCAAATATCAATTTCAAATTTCAATTTCAAATTTCAAATTTCAAAATTTCCTTTTCTAAACTTGAAATAGTTTTCTTAGAATATGAAACAAATTTGGCAAGTTTAACAGATTCTTTATGCAAATCATTGAATGCATCTTGGAGTTCATCAAAAGAAATAGATAAGTCATAGTTAGAAGACATTACCTCTTCTTTGCTTTCATAGTCTTTGGCCATGAGACCCAGATTTATGATTTCATTTTCTGAATCACTTGAAGAATCCATGTCATTATCTTCCCAAGTGATGTATGCTTTCTTTTCATTCTTTTCTTTTAAATTTCTCTTGTCAGATTTTTCCATTCTTATTTTAAAGACAGGACAATCGAATCTCAAGTGCCCAAGTTGATCGCATTCATAGCATTTTGGGGCTAAGGAGGAATTTTCTCCTTTCTCCTTTGGATTGATATTTGATCTCCTTTGATTTCCTTTGTTTCTCAGAAATTTATTGAATCTCTTCACAAAAAATCTGAAATCATCATCTTCTTCTATTTCATTCAAGTCTTCTTTGTCACTTTCTTCTTGAATAGAAGATGATAAGGCTCTAAGTGCAATTCCTTTATTCTTTTTGTCATTCTCTTCATGTTGATGGAGTCTCATAAGTTCTATTTCATGTTCCTGAAGCTTTCCAAAAAGAGTTGCAAGAGACATGCTAGTAAGATCTCTTGATTCTACAATTGCTGTTACTTTTGGTTGCTATTGCCTGCTTAAACATCTCAGCACTTTATTAATGAGATCTTCATTAGGAAATATTTTTCCCAATGATGCAAGATGATTAACTATATGTGTATATCTCTTTTGCATATCTTGCCAGGTCTCATTTTGATTCATTCTAAACAGTTCATATTCATGTGTGAGAGTGTTTATTCTAGATCTCTTGGCATTAGTTGTGCCTTCATGGGTTACTTGTAATGTATCCCACATTTCTTTTTCATTTTTACAATTTGATACTCTAAAATATTCATCCATGCCTAATGCAGAAGTGATTATATTTTTGGCCTTTAAATTGTATTGAACCCTTCTTCTTTCATCATCATCCCATTCTTCTCTAGGTTTTTCTATAGTTGCATTTCCCACTACCATTGTAGGAATGAAGGGACCAATTTCAATGGCTTCATATATATTTAAATCTATGGCTTCTATAAATATCTGCATTCGGGTTTTCCAATAGTGATAACCCTCGCCATTGAAAACAAGAGGCCTATTAATAGAATTTCCCTCAGGAAATGGAAAGTTAGATGAGGCCATAATTATTCTTGAAGTTTTTAAACTTTAGACAAGAATCCTGCTCTGATATAACTTGTTGGACAAGTGACCTCAATAACTTAAGAGGGGAGATGAATTAAGTTTCAAAATTTTCCCACTAACAAACTTTAATAATGTTCTTTTAACTGCGCAAGACAAAATAATCCACAATAAAATAATTGAGATAAGGGAAGAGAGAAATGCAAACTCAATTTATACTGGTTCGGCCACTTCCCATGCCTATGCCTAGTCGTCAAGCAACCCACTTGAGATTTTCCACTATCTCTGTAAATATTTACAGACTTTGATCACACCTTGGGATCCCTCACGCTTGTGTTCAAGATTCTCCAAGAGACAACCAGTCTCTTGATTACAATTCTCATAATCCAAGAGACAACCAATCTCTTGATTACAACTGAGTTTCTAATATGAACAGAAAGATTTCTCTCCTTTAGAGTAGATGATACAAATTGAAGATCCTAGAGGTATTTCTCTCTTTTAGAGATGATAATACAGATATAAGTTCCTAGTTGAATTCTCAATAGATTTGCAAGTGTTTGCCTAGTAGTTGTTGAGAGAGCATTTGACAATTAAGTTCTCTTAGAACATCTCTCTCTTGCTTTTCAAAGTTAGACACACATATATATAGGCCCTTCATGCCTTTTCAAAATGGTTTGAAGAGATGTGTCTTTTCAAAAATCTTTTTTTAAAAATTCTTCACTGGTAATCGATTACAGGTTTCTGGTAAGCGATTACATAGTTATATTTTGAAGGGTCATGTCTTTTCAAAGTGTTTTCTAAAGTGTCGTTGCTGGTAATCAATTACAAACATCTGGTAATCAATTACATGTTTCAAAATTCAAATTCAAAACCCTTTTTAAACCCTTTGCTTCAAAATTGTCTTCTGATAATCGATTACACTGCCTGGTAATCAATTACCAGAGCCTTGGATGTTGGAAACAATGTGTTTTGAGGCAAAAGCATGATCAACCAATGAGATTGTTTGAGGCCTTATCTTTTTCTTGATCTTGTTTGCTTTGACCTTGAATTATTCTTGAAGCAATGCTTAATCTTTGAATGTTTGTTGAAGCAACCTTGTATTAATCTTGAAGCAATGCTTAACCTTTGAAGCAACCTTGTTTGATTCTACTTTGACATCATCAAAACTTTGTATTCATACATTCACATATTCAAGATATACTTGGGTATACTTCCTTGCTCATAAGCATGGGTCTTTCAAGGTCTTTGAAATATTCTATAAAAGAGTGCAAAATGAAATTTTTTTTACGTATATCTTCTATCAGAAGTTATCATGGAACTGAGTTTGAAATGCTGAGTACAAATCATTATGTGAAAATATTGGTATTTTCCACAACTTCTCTTCACTGGGAACACCTCAACTAAATGGGGTAGCTGAAAGGAAAAATAAAACTCTACAAGATATGGCTAGAACCAAGCTCTGTGAAAACTCACTTCCTAAGCACTTCTAGGTAGAAGAAATTAGTACAACATGCTATGTTTAGAACAAAATATTGAATAGACCATTGATGAATCCTATGAATTATGGAGAGGAAGAAGTTCTAATATTTCATACTTTCATCCATTTGGATGTGAATGCTTTATCCTGAAAACTAAAGATCAACTTTCTAAGTTTGATTCTAAAGTGGATAAAAGGATTTTTCTTGGCTTTTGTAATACATCTAAAGCATATAGAATTTTTAATACTAGAACTTTAGTTGTAGAATAATCCATCCATGTTAAATTCAATGATGGACTAACGTCTGATAAGAAGATATCAGATCTTGAGGATGATTTTGCATATATGTAGATAGGATCATCTATAACTCCTAAAGCAGTCTGATGAAATTCTTCCTCATATTGAAGAAACTTCAAATCGTAAACCACAAACGAGGGACTGGAAGTTTGTCCACCATTATACATGAGATCAGATCATTGGAGATCATGTGCTCTTGTGTTTGAAATAGAACCCAAAACCATAGAAGAATCTCTTATAGATGATGACTTGATCATTTCCATGGAAGAAGAGCTTCACCAGTTTAATAGGAACAACATCTGGACTCTTGTTTCCAAACCTAAAAAAAAGAGCATGATTGGAATAAGATGGGTACTCAGAAATAAACTAGATGAACAAGGAAAGGTGGTAAGAAACAAAGCTAGGTTAGTAGCTCAAGGCTATAAACAACAAGAAGGTATTGATTTCACTGAAACCTTTGCTCCTGTTGCTAGATTTGAAGCTATAAGAATCATGCTTGCCTTTGTTGCTCATAAAAACATAAAGCTTTTCCAAATGGAAGTCAAAGGTGCTTTTTTTGAATGGCTTTATTGAAGATGAAGTGTATATCAAACAACCTCCTGGCTTTGAAGATCATACTCTCCTAGACCATGTTTTTGTAGAAGCATACTTAATATGAAGTTTTGATGATGCCACAAGATAAGCGCTTCTCAAGTTTAATCCAAGTCAAGGACTCAGAAATTCAAGATAAATGATGAAGTTAGTCCTTAGAGTCTTAGACAACATTCTTTACTTGATGATGCAAAAGGTTTGGCCAAAGGACATTTTCCAAAAAGCTTTTTGAAATTTCAAAAATATGGTATTTATTCTCTGGTAATCAATTACCAGAGGATGTAATCGATTACCAGTGGCCAAAGTAGTTTCTGAAATGTTCTTAAAATTTTGAATTTGATTTTAAAAGCCTATAATCGATTACACAAGACTTGTAATCGATTACCAGAAGTTTTAAACGTTTTATAAAAGTCTTTAGAAATTTGAATTTAAATTTCAAAGCCTGTAATCGATTACAGCTTGTGTGTAATCGATTACCATAACTTAAAATTCAAATTTTAAGTCTTTAGAGTCACAACTCTTTAGAAAAATAACTGTGTAATCGATTACACCATTTTGGTAATAGATTACTAGTAAGGGATTTTCAAAAATAACTCCCAACAGTCACATCTATTCAAATGTTTTTGAATGGCCATCGAAGGCCTATATATAGGTGACTTGGGACACGAAATTTCTCAGAGAGTTTTTGCTGCACAAAAGAGTCTCATCCTCTCAAAAACTAAATTGTCTTATCCTCTAAAATATTCCATGGTCAAGTACTTGCAAACTCAATAAGGAATCTTGAGTGATCTTCAATTGTTATATCTTTCTCTTAAAAGAGAGAATTCTTCTTCTTCCTCTTCTTATTCAAAGAGATTGATTAAGGGACCGAGGGTCTCTTGAGTTGTAAGGAATTCTAAACACAAGGGAAGGATTGTCCCTTTGTGGTTCAGACTTTGTAAAAGGCATTTTACAAGATAGTGGAAATCTCAAGCGGGTTGCTTGGGGGCTGGACGTAGGCACAGGGCGTGGCCGAACCAGTATAAAAACTAAGTTTGCATTCTATCTTCCCTTAAACTTCTTTTATTTATTGTCATTTATCTTTTGCTTTAAAGAAGTTTACTTTGAATTATCTTTTGAGTAATTCATATTAAGGATAAATTATTAATTCAAGAAGAGAGTTAAAATTTTAATTGGAGAATAGTCTTTGATATCTTAATTTAACCCACCCTCCTCTTCTTAAAGATATATGAGGCCACTTGTCTAACAGTTTTCAAACTTCACAAGGCTTTGTATGGTCTAAAATAGGAACCTTGTGCTTAGTATGATAGATTGAGCACTTTTCTCTTAAAAAATGGCTTTATGAGAGGCAAAGTAGATACAACTCTCTTCATAAGAGAAGTTGGCAAGAATTTCATTATTGTTCAAATATATGCAAATGCTATTATCTTTGGAGCTACTAATGAATCTTTGTGCAAGGACTTCTCTGATCTTATGAAGAATGAGTTTGAAATGAGCATGATGGGAGAACTTAATTTCTTTCTAGGACTTTAGATCAAGCAAGACATCAAAGATATCTACATCCACCAACAGAAATACAGAAAGGAACTTTTGAAGAAGTTTAAAATGGAAGATGTTAAGCCTATGAAAACTCCTATTCATGCTTCCGATCCTTTGAGCAATGAAAAATTAGGTAAACCAGTAGATTAGATGATCTACAAAGGTATGATAGGATCCTTTCTGTATCAAACCTCAAGTAGACTTGATATTATGCATAGTGTATGTTTGTGTGCTAGATTTCAATATGATCCTTTAGAGTCACATCTAAAGGTTGTAAAAAGGATCTTGTGACCATGCAAGATTTTCGGTTAGTAGGATACTGTGATGCAGACTATACAGGAGACAAATTATAAAA
Source organism: Glycine max (assembly GCF_000004515.6). Classification (NCBI taxonomy): domain Eukaryota; kingdom Viridiplantae; phylum Streptophyta; class Magnoliopsida; order Fabales; family Fabaceae; genus Glycine; species Glycine max. The sequence goes on from NC_038247.2 coordinate 13,205,902, forward strand.
AAAAGAGCACAAGAGACAAAACTTCATAGCTCTGTCTACAGCTGAATATGTGTTTGTTGCAAACTGTTGTTCTTAACTGTTATGGATAAAGTATCAATTGAAAGATTACTCTAGTATTGAAAACAATATACCAGTATATTGTGACAACACTAGTGCAATCAACCTATCTAAAAATCCCATACAACATTCAAAGGCTAAGCATATTGAGATAAGATATCATTCCATTCACCATTATATGCAAAAAGGTGTTTTCGATACAAAGTTTGTAGACATAGATCATCAATGGGTTGATACCTTCACTAAGCCATTGTCTAAAGAATGCTTTATTTGTATAAGGGAACATTTAAATATGACTAGTTTATCAAATTAATGAAATATTATTTTCAGACTATAACATCGTCTTACTTTTTTATCATTAATCTATTGGGACTAATGTTTGTTCAAGTGCACAGATGGAAGAGGAAACATGTTCACAAAGACAAATGTTTCAATTTTTATTGAGCAACGTGTGCCACAATTCTTGCCATGCTTGAAAAATAGTTCTCAAAATATATTTAGTGAGATTTGAGCCATTATATCAATCTCTCTCTCCTTCTCTTTTTGAAAAACTATTAAGGCAAACATAGACACTTGGAGAAGTAACTGAAATTTTCGAACTCTCAGAAGTATTTGTTATTGTTCAAAAACTCTCAGAAATATTTGTGCTTGAAGAAAGAAGACATGAATCAATTGTGCGATCTTATTCTTTCATTCTTTCGTTTAAAGCTTTCTGTAGATTCTTGTAAAGATACTAAGCTCTCAAAATACCTTGTATACCTTGAGAGAAAAGACTATAAACATTGAGTGATATATCTGTCTGTAAGTTGATCACATATTTAGTCAGTGTGAAAATCTTCCAACAAATCTTGTTGATTTGTTTAGAGCCAATAGTGGCTTGGTAGGACAAAGAATATTGGGTTTAAGTCAAGCTTATGGTAGAGCTTGCAAGTGTAAGAGCCAAAAGTGACAGTGAACAATACTTGTAACTTTGATAAGTTAGTGATACTTGGTGGATGCCAAGAACTGGACGTAGTCTTAGGTTTAAGACGAATCAATATAATTTTTTGTGTGCTAACCATTTAATATAAGTCATATATTTCGTAGATTAAACAATTAGTTAGTGACTAGTATAGTTGCAAGACTACTCTAACATTAAGTATCATGCTTTAAGGACTAAATTGTCACTAAGTTTAATGGTTAAACTAATTTGTTACAACATTTGATGATTAAATTGTGTAGGGACTAAATTGTTAGTAAAAAAGTTAAGAGATTATAGGTTATTTACTCGAACAAAAAATTAACGATTATGTACTCATAATGCAAAATATTTTTACACCGTCAATCAATAAAAATCATTTTTAATATCACTTTTAAAATAACTTATAAAATTCAAAAGCCTATTATACATAGTGATTTGTAATTGGATGATAATATAAAATTAATTTTATACTATCAATGTATCACCAATTTTTTGAAGAATCTTCTTTTACCCTTTAACATTATTAGTCTATTAATATCTTTATCATACATATATAATATTTTAGCGCATTAAATCAAATAGAGTTAATAATAACTTTTTCTCTGAACTTTCACAATGTTGCAAATTTTGCTCCAATAAAAGATTCACAAATTTTCCCTCCAAATTTAAAAACATCTCAAATTTTCTTTTACGCAGAGAAATCAGTACAATTAAAACATTTTGCAACGGTTTTGACAATTTTATGACGTTTTCTTTACGTGAGTACAAAATTTGCAATGTTTTTTAAATTGAGGGACGAAAATTGGGCAAAATTTGGAGACAAAATGTGCTAACTCAATAAAATAATACTACTATTTGATATTATTTCTGAGATTAAAATAATTAATAATATTTATTAAAATTAAAATACGTAAAAATGTTACTTTGGTACGTGATTGTTAAGCTTGGTCTATCAAAAGTTGTTAGCATGGTAAAAGGTTTTAATAATATTATATAACACGATTAATTAAGCAATAAGTCTGGGACAGATCTAGAAATTGATCAAATTGGGGGTTGAGTTTTTTTTCCTTCTTTTATAATTATTTAAAAATCTAATTTCTGATAAATAATTATATAACAATTAATTATTTAATATATAATGATTGATAAGAAAATATGTATTATTTTATTGGTATTTAATGTCATAATTTTTTATAATTAATTCGAATTTAAGAATATATATGAATTTCAAATTCTAAAATAGTTCTAATTATTGTTTTAATTCGAAAAATTAAAATTTTAAAATTGAAAATAATTCTAACAATAATTAGAGTTTGAATTAATTCTTTTGAAAGATAAAGTGCATGAATAAGTAAACAAGCATTTACATATATAATGATTATATATTTTTTAAAAAGAAGAAATAAATAGTTACCACACTAAAATCCTACCATTATATTTATTTATACTAGTCAGATCACGTGATCCAACGAGAATTGGGATCCCATTCGCAGTAGTTAGGATATATATTTGTTATTTTTTTCCCGATAAAAAAGAAAATAAGGTGCATTACACTTTATTTTCTTTTTTTATATATCTTCCTCTTTGAAATTTGAAATACACTTTATCTAAATATACTCAGCCAATCAAAATGCAAATCAAGTCCCACCGTAATGCTTCATCTTATTATTATTATTATTATTTAATTTCTTTTATCATTTAATCATGTTATGAAGAATTGCTGGAGAAGGGGGAGGCAAAAGAGCTTATCAATACTCAATAATATAAACAATTCAACTAAGTTTTCAAAGATACATACTTTCATAAATATAATATTTATAGTAGGTATTCCATAATGGAGCCGTAGGTAGAACTTATTATTGTGCCCACCAAAAATATTTTGTCTAGTTATATAGGTGATATAGATGAAACTTGAAAGTGTAAAATATTGATCTAAACATGTCAATAATTTAAGGAACACATTCAAATCAAACAGAAGTAAAGAAAAATAATGTTTTTAATCTGAAATTTAAGGTAAATTTGATTTTGATTCTTCAAATTTAAAATAGATCATTTTAGTATGTCAAATTTGAAAAAAAAAATATAATTTTAGGCCGTCAAAATTACTGTAAAGGACTATAAATAGCTTTGGAAAAAAAAGGCTTGATAGTGTGTTTGGATAATGTAACATCCCTAATTTATTATTATGGATTTACTTGTTATTTTTTGAAATTCATGAAATAAATTAATATTTATTTATAATAAACAACCTTCTAAAATGGCTATATTTTTTTTATTGTAATACAAACACCAAAATTAGATTTCCTTTCTATTTAGAATTCATTTAGAATTGCCCATAGATTAAATCACATTTGTCATTGAAATAATTTATTTGTCAGAATGTTGTGACATAATCAAAATTTTAGAACATAAATTATATTTCATTTACACATGAATAATTCATAATTAGAGCATCCTCATACAATTAACAAAATATATACTTACACAACCCAAGGGATTGGTGCATTAGTGTAAGGTCCCACTGCGTTTAGATGAGTGAAAACGATGTATTTAGCAAGAGAACCCGTGTTCAGATGAGTGAAATTAGTCTTTGACTTAGTGGGTTAGGGGATCCGTAATCTCTAACCTAGGACTTAGTGGGTTATATATATATATATATATATATATATATATATATGACCACGTCTAGCGTGGACCATCTTTATAGATGATTTACGGTGGATCACCTTTTATATCCGTTGGATTCATCTTAGGTTCACGGTAATATATTACATTTTACATACTAGATCTCTTTCTGGACTTCCTCCATAGTCCATCTTTGTTGTACGCTGTTGCTGGAGGTGATTTCCAGTGGCAACGTCCTTTTTTTTTTTCTCACTTTCCATTCTTTCACCTCCGTTCTTTCATTTTTGAACTCTTCTTTTCTCACTACTCTTCACCATAATTGCAAGGTTGATTTTCCTTTGCAGATTATTTGTGTCGTTGTCAGATTCTCTTATGATGCCCCTGAATCTTACACTTTGTTTCCCATTAGTGTAGAATTTTTGTGAATAAATCTTTTTCTTAGATTTCCCTTTCGATTCCTTAGTTCCATGATTTGATTGCAACGTCGGTTGCACTCCAACTAGTGAAAGAAAAGAAGCCGACGACAAGGGACGGCGAGAATGCATATAGGGAGGTGGAAGTGTGAAATCGAAGAAGGCGGTGGTTATCGACAATGAGAAGTACACCTTGGAACTAAGCTTTGCCAAGGAAACAACATTGGAAGAAAGGGAATGGTATGTAGAGACATTCATATATGCTATTATTTGTATTTTTTTAATGAACTTCTCTTTATTTTGCTCCTTAGCATTAACAACTTTTGTCGGCATCACCACTCCATCTTTGTCATTCGAACAAGGTCCTTCATCACTTTCTAAAAAATAAGGTTGTATGGGTGAGTCTTTGTTGGTAACCAAAATTAAATTTTTGGTAACTTAGTGAATGGTAGGCTAATGGGTTGAAACAAGTGAATTTAGAGAAGCCCAATCAATTGGTTGGTTGTTGATGTTTTGTTTTTTTGGCTAGAGACTGTCGATTCCTAGATGTTGAGTGAAGATAAGGCAATGGGCCGTAGGTGGTACAAGGCTCAAATAACTTAAAGGGCCTTGATCATAATTATTAGTTTTTGAATAACTTGGTCGTGTATCAAACGAGGTGGTTCAAAGGAAATCCTGAGAATTAAGAGTGAGCCTACATAGCGGATCTTAACCGTTTCGGTAGTGGTTTCCTTTCACTACAGATGGCCATGTTATTTATAAATATTTGAATTGTAACAATTGAAAAGGACCTTGAATTGAAATTCAAATCAATTTATGTTATCTTTTAGTTATTTCTCACAATTTATAGTGTTATTCTTTTTATAGTTTATTCAAATTGCCTTTATCATTTTCAAGTTAGCTTTATTGTCACTTTACCTACACCAAGTGCTTTTGGAGTAGCTTGGGAATCCATTGTTCGAGAGCAGATTTGCCTCTTCAACGCAAACCACTTGTTCTTTATTTTGGAATCGTGTTGAAGCTTTTAGTCAATACAATCGGTTTAATAGCATGCAAAAAAAATATAGCATGCCTAATATGTTCAAACAAAAGGACCAAAGTCCACAAACACAAACTATATAACACATTCACACTTGTGGTCCTATTTCTTGACTACGCACATTATCTCACTACATCGGGCCCGATTACCTTACTAACAAGAAATCATAGAGGTCTTACATCATTCATTTATTTTTCTCGATGATGACAAGAGAGTACATACCCTTACCCTGGTATTGAATGAAGGATATACTCTCACCACTACCTGGTTATGCTTGGTGCTTGTTAGGATTTTCAAGTCGATCATGTGAGTCCCTCAACCCAATTGAGGTATCACAACCTGGAGCTCTCTTATCCCAAAGGACCCTTTAGCCCTTATATCCATACCTCAAGTACAAACTATGGCCACCTACTCGTCTACAGGCTCGAGCATTCTCTCACCGTCACTCGTCACTGAGATTGCATTTAGGGAAGCCTCATCTTCATGAGCATTTGTGGTAGGGTTTTATGATTGGTACCGTGATGTGGCTACCAAGGAAAACAGATTCATCATCAATTAATCATTATCATAAAGACCAATGCCACATCTCCCTTACATGAAACGGCCTCTCTAGGACGTCTAACCATTATGACCAACCTGCCTAAACAAGCGTTTCTCAATCGCACCTAAAGGTCACATCGTACAAGAGAGGCTCTTACTTGTCGTTCTAATCTTCATCACACAACCCACAAACTAAGGATTTAATCCCTACTTGTCCATGTCACACATAAGTCATAATATGTATACACACTATAATTCTCGAAATAACACGGATGGCAACAACCACCTTCTATGCTTCCTACCACACATCTAATGCACCATATAATTCTCATAATCTTATGAAGTTCTTCACTCCTTTCCAAGTTCCTCATTCTCACTAGTTCATTACCACTAAATTATAGAAATCTTATGACAACATACACTAATTGTCCACATTCTTCCATCATTTAGATCTCTTTCGTATCAATTTCATTTTGAGTCTAATGCCTTCTATTTGTATGTATTGATGTCGAAGTCCACTTCCCATTTGAAGTCCACAATCACTAAGTTTCGTAAAGTTGTGTTCATGATTCATTTTATCGCATTCCCGCAACCACGGTTGGAGCCCAAAATCAAGCTGCTATATCTTCACCGTTTTACATCCAATTTCTTTCAAATTTAAGGGATAGACAATAGAGAAGGGGCTGGACAACAAACCTCTATTTTTATGATTCATATGGTGAAGTTATCTTCATAATAATTGCTCATCGAGAATGTTGGTATTAGGTTCGAAACTTTAAATCAACAAATAAGAATTTGATTTTAGGACTAATTATATTAAACCAAAATACCTTCAGGATTCTTTGTTTTCAAACTAACAATCTTTAGAATTTCCATTTAACAAACAATGTATTTCTTAGAAACTTATTATAAGAAATTTTTTTATAGTATGTGTAAAATGAGTATTCAGGTTATAATATCTTATTCATATAAACATAAACAGTTTTTGTAGATAAGTAAAAATAACACTTGAACTGAAAATATTTACCAATGCGTTAACATGTTCATAATAACGTAACACAAAACATAAACATTCACAAACAATAAAGAAAGGGTTATAGGAAAAATAAGGTGTTATCAAAAGGAGAAGGAGTTATAGAAAGTATAATGAAGATAAGGATAAGAATAAAAAATAAAAGACATGGGTAAGAACATCATGTTCGTAACCGAATGAACCAAATACATTATCACCTACTTATAAAAAATACATATAACTGGTCTTCAAAGTAGATCATAACACATGTCCTCCAACGCAAACTAACTCCTTCATATATCATCATTTCTCTCACGCCTCTTCTGAATTTGAACAATCATTAACCATTTTTTAATTGTTACTTTGACCATTTGATTTACTACTCTCAATCACTTTTCTTTCGAATCATCTTATTCAAGAATGTCAGACAACCTTTCTTCTTGATGTATCAAATTGAATGTATACCTTTCAATATCAACAATTTCTGTTTCCTTTAGTCATCTTCAATTGATTCCATACTTTTGACCATACAAGACAAATCTCTCTTTTTGCATCATCATCCTTAATTGAAATAAAAATAATCAAATATTCATCTGAGAATTTCATTCGAACGACCCTAACAATAATATAGTAATAGCTAAAACCTCTCTTTAAAGCTTGATTTCCCTAACTAAAACTCAATGTTTTAATTAAATTTAGGGACTGGACAATAAACCTCTATTTTTTATTACTTATCTCATACAACAACGATAAAGTTGATAATCGCACATATAGAAGTTTATAATAATTTAGATATCGATCACCAAACATAATCAATGAATAATAATCCTACTACGACAAGGAAATTCTAAATACAATATTCACATTAATAAACTTTACCAAAACAGATGTGAAATGCATATAACTATCTCTTATTATATTGACTTAATAATAAACACTTAGTAATGCATAAATACTTTACTTTTACCGACAACACATTTATCTAAACTGCATTTACAAAACTCATTTTAATGACTAGTTTCAAGATACTAGTATGCATAAATAAGTTATCTATTTTAGTAGAAATTTACCCAAAGTTTTTCCATGAGTAAAATATCATGTAGGACCATTTAAATGAACTAAAATTCTGTTTTTAATGTCATTTTACGGAAGTAGCCAAAAAGTAAAGAAAACGTCATTTTAAGCTTCTAAAACATCATTTTTTTACATAGAAAAGTGACTAATTACCGCCACAATTAATTTCTATCTTTTGGATACAATTCCACACTAATAACACATCACATTTCAAAGCACAAACCCTTGTTTTATGCACACAATTTCTCTATCTTCTCTACTTTAAAGACATGGTTGAGTCAAATAAAATTCAAAACTTAAGCTACAATGAAAGATAGTATTCCTATGAATCATGATCATCATTAAGACCAATTTAACACACTTTATACTCTGGTTTTCTGCAATTCCTGTGACTACATTTAATAGAAAAATTTCATGCATCATAACTTAATTTTGCAGTGCACACCTCATAAAACAAATCCTTAACATATATGCATATATGAAATCATTTTTAATGAAAATCAACTCATAAAAAACATTAAACATTGATTGAAACTGAAAGAAACACACTAAAAGAGGGGGGGGGGGGGGGGGGGGGTTGATAGTGTGTGTATCAAAGATAAACATTTTTTGAAATAACAGAGATAGTATGGATAATACAAAGATAAGCACTGGTCGTCCACTGAGAGTAGATAGACTATGTAATGAAGAATAGAGTGGTCGTCTAGTGAAAAATAAGAGGTATTTTAAAACAATTTTTCAAATAGGCACTTAGTGTAAAGTGATGTTAGAAAATGTAATAACAATACTCGATAAAACAAATGGAGAGAAGTGAAAACACTTGGTTTATACTGGTTCGCTCAACCTGAGCTACATCTAACTCTCCTTTACTCACAAATAAAGGACTCCACTAATCAATTACTGATCACAAACAAGTATTCTAACCCACCACTCTTGACTTTATAAGTATTCTTAACACCAATTCTGGTATATTTAGATCTGAAATTTCAGAGATAGATCTGGCGAAGTCGAGGATGCTGATGAAGTTTCGGGCATTGTTTGAGCAAGGAAGAGGGATGTCTTTGTTGTAGTTGTTGACCATGAAGATGAGGCCAAGTGCAACATAGTGTTTAGGAGTTAGGATATTTTGAAGTGTTTATGGGTATGTGTGAGAATGGGAGATGAATTTCATGCCTTGGGAAGTCGAAGAGAACAACATAACTATTCCAAGTTAATTAATTAATATTTATTGTTAATTTAAACTTTTGCAATTTATGGCGGTTTTTAACTATCAAAAAAGCATAATGAAATAAAATAATAATAAATGCAATGCCACATCATCACTTAATGGTGAAAATGGACAGAAAAGACCAAAATAGTGGACAAAAAAAAAGTTTAGGGGCGAAGATCAACTTTCAAAAAGTTAAAAGACCAAAACCATAAATGTTGTAAAGTCTAGGGACCAAAAACATAGTTTCCTACATAAAAAAAAAACAGAAACAACTATTTGATGCTTTGCCTTCACATTGAAAATTTAATTGATTATTTCCCATTATGAAATTACTATCTGCTAGTTATTTTTTTTTCTAATTTCTTGGCCATGTTCATTTTGTTGCCTTAGAAGAATGTTTTGATGGGTAAAGGTACATTGTTACTTGATAGAATTATTTTATCATAAATGTATCAATCTTAAGTTATTGATAGTAAGATGTTGTAGTTGGGTTTTATTGTGGACAAAACTTGCGTTATAACATTTTATTGGTTCAATAAGCCTTTATGGAGGTTTAGTGGTTCTTTTGGACTCTATTATCTAAGGAATTTTTTTATTTATTTTCCCATATTTGTTTATTTTTTGATGATGATTGGTTTTCCTCTAGAAGATTCATTTGCTTCATATGCTAAATTTTTTGTAAGAGAGACTCAACTCAGTTTTCACTGATTTCATGAAATGTCATAAATTTATTTGTTTTATGCACGACTTCTCTAGTGCCTAAGCTAATCCTTGTCGTGAAATAATTTCTTCCAACGGTTGTTTTCACTGAATACTAATGAACATGATGATGTGTGTAACGACCCCAGATGCCATTACATGGAACACTAAGACTTTAATGCAAAAGATTCACTTTAAATCCTTTTAAAAGCTCTTGAATTAATTTAATTAATGAAAATACATAGGTATTTTTCATGATACCAAAATTTCATATAAACATCACACATAAAAGAGTCCTCAATGTGAATCATGTAGGTTTTGATGATGCAAAAATAATTTTACTTGATGATGTTTGTCATCATCAAAAAGGAGGAGAATGTATATCATGCAGGCTTTGATGATGCCAAAAGAATTTACTTGATGAAAGCACACATTGTTTCAAGTCAACAAAAAGGATCAAGAAAATCACAGACAAGGACTTAGTCGAATTGTTAAAAGAATCTCATTTTTTATTGCTATAGTTTGACCTCAAAGTCATTTATCAAAATTTCTTTATTAAGCTTAATTAGTTCAAAAGTAAGATATTTTTGAACTGCTAATCGATTACCAGAGCCTGTAATCGATTACCAGAGAGATCATGAACATGGCTTGTTTTAAATTTTGAATTTATTTGAATTTTGAACCGTGTAATCAATTACCAGAATCTTGTAATCGATTATCAACGAAGAGACTTCAGAAAAGCTTTGAAAAGACACGACTTTTCAGAAATATAACTGTGTAATCGATTACCAGAAACCTGTAATCGATTACAAGTGAAAAAATTTCAGAAAAACTTTTTGAAAAGACACATCTTTTCAAACTATTTTGGAAAGACACAATGGGCCTATATATGTGTGTGTGTGTGTGACTTTGAAAAGTAAGGGAGAGATTTTCTAAGAGAACTTAATTGTCAAATTCTTTTTTAATGACAATTGTCCAAACTCTTACAAATCTATTGAGAATTCTTCTATGAACTTCTATTTGTATCATCTACTCTAAAGGAGAGAAATCTTTATGTACATCTCATATACTCAGTTGTAATCAAGAGATTGTTTGTCTCTTGGCTTGTGAGAATCTTGAACACAAGGGTGAGGGATCCCAAGGTGTGTTCAAAGACTGTAAAGGATTTACAAAAATAGTTGGAAATCTCAAGTGATTTATTTGAGGACTGGATGCAGGCACGGGAAGTGGCCGAACCAGTATAAATCAAGTTTGCAATTCTCTCTTCCCTTTTCTCATTTATTTTATCGCAACTGATTTTGTCTTGCGCGTTTAAATTGCTACTTCTTCTTCTGTATTATGAGCCTATCATATATCATTTAAAAGGGGATTAAAAAGGTTGTTAGTCGAAAATTTTAAAAAATAATTCACCTTCCTCTTAAGTTATTGAGTCCACTTGTCCAACATTCAAGACCTAGGATATAAAGTACTTGTGTTCTAAGACACTACATCATCAAAACGTCATAAACAAGACTCCAAAACAAATCTCAAGGGGTCTCATTAAGGGAATAAATACAACACAGATCCATAAACATATCTAAATCTTAAGATGATCCTTACTAAAAGAAAACATAAGTAAATGATGAAACCCACATCAACCATGAGTGGCATGCTCCTTAAAATCTACATCATAATCTGCTCTTAAGTCAAATGACAGGATCATCACAGTTTAATTGAAAATGCAAGAGTAAGCTCATTTTAAAATAAAACATCATATAATTAAAACAATACAAATCACCATTCTTAACAGAGTTAAAGAAAATCCATCACATTTTTTATAACAATATAATTGTACAACTCAAAAAGTAGCACATCAATCTAAAACCACAATTATTTATGCACATGTATAACTGTTATGTTATGTTGTGCTAACTCTTTACTCCAAGGAAATTTTCAGTGTCTAAGCGATTAACTCAAGCATATCTCTTAACATAGTCACACCTTGATGATTTAGGGAGACTCGAACTAATCCTACAGAGGAAGTTTGGTTTTATTAAAAATGAAGGAGTTTGGGTAGTGGCTTACCTTGGTAAGGCTTGCAAAGATCATAATTGATCGAGGGATTTGCCCACCCATCCATTCTACAGGCCCATTCCCATTAGCCACCACCAACAACCTCTAACACTAAGTTGAGAGCCCACCTAGCACCCTTAACTTATGTGCCTACTTATATGCAATGTCATTCTTCAATGCATGTATGTTATAATTAAGCTCAATGTGATATAACATCATGATACATTCATTCACCAATCTCATCACCATAAGAAGTTATAATATCATAGATTCACCATTCATATGTTCATCACACTCATAAACCTACATATAGTTCAATAAGTTTTAGCAATACAATCCAACACCTTGAATTCTTGCAATCATCACACCAACAACTCATATGAATGTAAATCTCATGATCTTAACATAAAACATCATCTCAACCACATCTCACATCATCATCAAGAAATCAATTAACCAACACAACTCAAGACATTCATCAGTTAACATAATTATCTCAACATCAATATAATATTCTCAACAACAACATGATAAATTAGCAACCATAAAATCATAGACTAGTCCATGAATCATAAGTATGCATCACTCTACCATTACAATGATTCTATACTTTATGTTTAAGGTTACCAAAACATCTCATAAGTTTTGGGTTACTATCTCTTTCATTTTCTTTTGTGCGCTTATGACCTTCATATAAAGATATACTAACTCAATTAAGTTGACCTTTGTCCGCTAAAAAAGTATAATTAGTTAGCTAACATTTAGGGCTATAACTTTCATGAAGACCTCCTTTCTAGATTCGGACTCTATAACTAAGTTTTACAATAGAGCTCGGGTTAACAAAATAGTCACTAGGCTCAAATTAATCAATTACAAACTTATGTAATCGATTACAAATAGACCATAACCCCAAATCAACCTCTAGAACTCATTTTAATCGATTACCATTCAAAATTATAGAATGTTACGATTTTTAAGTCGAGATATCATCTTTCATCAAAACAAAAAAAATCATTCCTTTCAACCCAAAATATACAAAAATAGATTTAAGCTTCAACAAAGCATCTTCTAACATTACAAAGCATCCAAAATAAGAAAGAGGTGAGCTTCCCTTACCTACACAACCCAAGATGGTGTCTGTTTGGAGAAGGAAGGAAAATGAGTGATCTTTGGGTCCAAGAGAGGAACTTTTCTCCACTCCCTCAACAACCACACTAAGCAAGCATCATCCACAACCCAAAGCCAACAAAAAACAAAATCATAACACCTCAAAATGAATCTCTTCCATGAAAGTTCATGGGAGCTCTAAGGAAAATGAATATGACTCAAAAAGAGGAAGAGGGTAAATTATCTCACCTATGCACAATCTACCATCACTAAAGGGAGAAGAAAAGGGTTCCATTTTAAGCTTGAGGATCCTCCAATGGGGGTTTCTTAGAGAAGAGAGAATGAGAAGAGAATAAAGAAGGGTTTTCTTTTGAATAAAGTTTCTAAATTTGTGAGGTTTGGAGAGGTTTATGACTCTACAATACCTATCTTTTTTTCACCTTGTTTCTACTAAACACGCATACACTCTCACGTAACTCAAAAGCCCACCCCCCCTTGGCCGAAACACACCAAGAATCCACTAATGTACATAAACACATACTCAACATCACTAACTCAAAAGTTAATTCATTCATTCAAGTTCTTAACTGAATTTAATTTCTCTTGCAATTTAATTAAATCACTTGCCCAAACAATTAATAAAACACACAATTACAATGTGTTGAAGAAGAATATCTATGCTCATGTCATATCAAGGATGAAACAGTATAAACAGGATATAACTAATGCTTATAAGAAGAAGCAGTCAATTGCTTTAGCAATTAAAAATAAGGTGTTATGGAATTTCTAATTTCCCAAGGATTTACTTTTTGGTCGATAGTTGCTTGTGGAATTTTTCACCAATTATTTTTAGCTTTTCCTTATTGCTTGTAGGAAAAATTATTTGAAGATGCTCAAAATAACATTAATGAACTTACTGATAGAATAAAAATGAAAGATGACTAGGGCATTGAGCTCATTGAATTAACTCCATGTTGCCTCCATATCAGAATGAAAATTGCAATTGAATTTTTTTGCATGAGGAAGCTTCAATGACAATAAATTTTCAATACTTATCGTTTGGTTTAAGAAAAACACATCCAAGGCCTATTTCATTACTAGGTATGAAACTTCTTTTTTTTTTTATCTATATATATGAGAATGTTCTCCACCTTGACATCTCACTCATAGTCACATTCTTCATCTTTGTCAGAACTTCTAATCTTTTTCGTGTGTTAGAGCAAAAGGAATTCCACTTGTACAATGGAGATCGATATCCTAAGTAGAATTTATGAAGACTTCCTAAACTAAATAAAGGTAAGTGAATCTAATTGTCCCCCTCAAATATCATCGAGTACTCTATATTCATTATTTTTATTTATGAAAATAGTGAAGAATTCTCACTTGACACTCTCTATATAGTCATTGAAATTCACTATAATAAAGGTCTTAACAATTTAATTATCTATAACTAAGACCAGGAAATCATTAGTAAAGCCTCAAAAAATCCCCAGCATGGTGAGACATATTAATCCTACCTATAGACTCCAACAAAAGAGGGAGAAAGACAATCACTAAGCTTGTCTTTTAGGTACCCTTTTCATTAATAGGAATGGAACTTCCTATTTGTTTCTATATATATGAGAATGTTCTCCACCTTGACATCTCACTCATAGTCACATTCTTCATCTTTGTTAGAACTTCTAATCTCTTTCATGTGTTAGAGCAGAAAGAATTGTACTCGAGCAATGGAGATAGATCTCTTAAGTAGAATTTTTGAAGACTTCCTAAAACAAATAAAGGTAAGTGGATCTAATTGTCCCTCTCAAACATCATCTATAACTCTATGTTTATTATTTTTATTTATGAAAATAGCCAAGAATTCTCACTTAACACTCTATATAGTCCTTGAATTTCACTAAAGGTCTTAACAATTTAATTATTTATAATTGAGACCAAAATGTCATTAGTAAAGACTAAAACAATTCCCAGCATGGTGAGAACACATCAATCCTACCTATAATCCCCCAACAAAATAGGGAGAAAGACAAGCACTAAGCTTGTCTTCAAAGTACCTTTTTCCTTTAATCCTCCAAAATTTTGTTTAAAGGAACACATTGACTTAGAGGAAGTAAGTTACTAGCTAATTTTTTTGTCTAATTGGCACACTGTACTAAAATTACAGCAGTAACGTTGCAGCTAATTAGACAAAAATTAGTGAAAAGCTAGATTTCCTCTAAGTCAATGTGTTCCTTTAAACAAAATTCTAGAGGATTAAAGGAAAAGGGTACTTCAAAGACAACCTTAGTGCTTGTCTTTCTCCCTATTTTGTTGGGGGATTATAGGTAGGATTGATGTGTTCTCACCATGTTGGGAATTTTTTTAGGCTTTACTAATGACTTTTAGGACTCAATTATAAATAATTAAATTGTTAAGACCTTTAGTGAAATTCAAGGACTATATAGAATGTTAAGTGAGAATTCTTGGCTATTTTCATAAATAAAAATAATAAATAGAGTTCTAGATGATGCTTGAGAGGGAAAATTAGATTCGCTTACCTTTATTTGTTTTAGGAAGTCTTCAAAAATTCTACTTAAGAGATCGATCTCCATTAGTCAAGTACAATTCTTTCTGCTCTAACACACGAAAGAGATTAGAAGTTCTAACAAAGATGAAGAATGTGACTATGAGTGAGATGTCAAGGTGGAGAACATTCTCATATATATAGAAAAAAATAAGTTCTATACCTAGTAATGAAAACGGTACTTCAGAGACAAGCTTAGTGATTGTCTTTCTCCCTCTTTTGTTGGAGTCTGTAGGTAGGATTAATATGTCTCACCATGCTGGAGACTTTTTGAGGCTTTATTAATGATTTCCTGGTCTTATTTATAAATAATTAAATTATTAAGACCTTTATTATAGTGAATTTCAATGACTATATAGAGAGTGCCAAGTGAGAATTCTTCACTATTTTCATAAATAAAAATAATGAACATAGAGTACTCGATGATATGTGAGGGGGACAATTAGATTCACTTACCTTTATTTAGTTTAGGAAGTCTTCATAAATTCTACTTAGGATATCGATCTCCATTGTACAAGTGGAATTCTTTTTTCTCTAACACACGAAAGAAATTAGAAGTTCTGACAAAGAGGAAGAATGTGAATATGAGTGAGATGTCAAGGTGGAGAACATTCTCATATATATAGATAAAGAAAAAGAAGTTTCATACCTAGTAATGAAATAGGCCTGGGATGTGTTTTTCTTAAACCAAACGATAAGTATTGAAAAATTATTGTCATTGAAGCTTCCGCATGCAAAAAATTCAATTACAATTTTCATTCTGATAGGGAGGCAACATGGAGTTAATTCAATGAGCTCAATGCCCTGGTCATCTTTCATTAATGTGTGTGTGTGTGTGTTTGTATGTGTGGATTACAGGTAAATGGAAATAAAAAAAAACATATCCTACTTTTATTCAAACCAAAATCAACCTAGCAATGATTTATCCTTGTCACTTCCACATTTCACCCACCTTTCCTGCTCCGAGTGTATGTTCCTTTGTTACTTCTCACCCTTTGATTAATTATGCCTCCACTGTCACAATAGAGAAAGCACAAACTGAAACCAAACAAGTTAGTACCTTTAGTGAGGAGAAATTTAACTAAAAGATTCTAAACAAAAATCCATCACAAAAAATGACTAGTATCATCATCAATGAAAAATCCAAAATTTTTATGTTATAGGGAAAACATTCATTTACATAAATTAGTTGAGTCAATACTCATAATTTTTATATTACATTTCAAATTGGGAGATAAATTTATAATGACACATCTAAGTTTCATTAAGAAAAGTTTTAAAGTTGCTGGGGACAATTGGCCCCAAAACTCATAAAGAATATCCACCACTCATCTTCATGCAAACAAAATGACAATAATATGCTACTTAGTAAAAAAATCAATAAGGATTAAGTTTAAATTAAGCTACATTAAATTATTTACTATTAGTCAAGTGTAATATTTTCTTTAGGATGAGATACAATGTGGTCCACTACAAGTTTAATATCATTGATCTTGTCAGCTTCATTATCAATAATCTCAAACCTAAACTCTTCTTCAAGAGTCATCATAATCTCTTCTAAATCTAAACAACCATTCCAAAGTATTTCTAGATGTGAACATTAGGGGTAACCTAACAAATATAAATGTTGTGAATAACATCAATAAACATTAGAAATGGAATTTTTTTAAAGCAATGAAACAAAATAAAAAAAATTATGCCGTATAAAATGGTTAAAAGTTTCATGAAATGGATAGCATACTGAAATGAAATGGTTATGTGATGAAAACATAAACCTAACACCATTAATCAAGTCACAAATCATTTTTGTAATCTATGAAATGAAAGTGATAGAAAATAGATTCTAGGGTTCGTACCAAATCAAAATATACTAGGATCAAGAAATTAGACCTCAATGAAAACTCAAACACAATGAAAACACGGTCATTGAAAATTGAAACCATATTTGGGATTTTAAAAATAGAACGAGAAATTAGGAATAGAAGAACCTTGGAAGCGTAAACTTTATGGAAGTTTTAACAAAAGAGATGATGTGATATGTGATCGCAAATTTGTCGAGAAAACAACCCTAACTCCTTTGCAAAATTGGTGAATAAGAAAGTTGAGAGTGAGAAAGGCTCAAGGGAGAGTTTAGGGAAAGAGCATGGACGTGCATTCTCAATCTTTTATGAATAATGAACCCAACCACACCCGACTCTCTCGAATACTCCTTGATTACATGGATAATGAACCACTAAACAAAACCCTATTCTTTTAAAGTCTTATTCTTCTTCACTGGGCTTCACACATTAAGCCCAATTGTTTCTCTTTACCCTCCTTATCCATCCCTATTCACCCCTATCAAATAAAAAACATGAAATAATTTTATGTTTAAAAGATACTAAATATATTAATCTTTATATTTAATCTTTTCTTTGTAAATAAAATTAGTAAGAGAATATAATATTAGTCTAACAAATTGTAAGAGTTTTACTATTTTTTAATTGTAAACACTGTGTGAAAATATTAAATATATCCTATTAAATACTTTATATTATATTTAAACATAAACATTGAATTTTTTTTATTTTCAATATCGTAAATTTTTATTATCTAAACAAATACATCACTTTTATTTTACTATTGCCTCCCTAAAGGCAAGCAAAAGCAAAACTTGTGGAAACAATGATCTATAATCAAAAGGTGTTGAAAAAAAATGAAACATAATTAAGGTTCATGTCAAATACTAAAGTCTTGATGGAGCTCATTGTGGTAGAAGTGCCTTATCTTTTTGTACATGATTTAGTATCAAAACATTTGGAACCAAATGATGAAAGGCTTACTGATCGAGACCGTACCCGAATCAAATAAATATTAAAATGTAGTAACTAGGAAGTGATCCTAGGTCGTTTCCCAATGAGCAATGATACACCAAATGTTCATAACAGATAGTAGGAAATAGTAACAAATTGGGGGGGGGGGGGTTGTTTCTTTTGTAAATTAAACAACGAGTAAAATTGAATTAGAAATTATCAGAATTAAAATACGTTGCTTCCCCTTGATTCACAAGCAAGTCTCTTATCCTAGGTTGCGAGAATTTATCCTTTATCAGTTCAACCACTTAATCCAACCATAAATTAAATTACTAAGCGAAATTTAACATAAAGCATTCATTATGTGATTAAGCATCACACACACCAATTACTCATAAACGATCATTAAGCATGAACGTAAATTAAGCGCAGAGACAACTAATCAAGCACTAAGCATGTATGAATTAATAGCAACAAATTCAGAGTAATTAGTGAAGAGGAAAAACTGAACAGAATTAAACAGTAATAATAGAACCTCAAAGAGAACTGTGCTTGATCCTCAAGAGAAAACAATGTTGTGGACTTAGCCTTCCATTAATCAAATAGAGAACAAAATTTTATTGATAAAACTAAAAGTCTGAACTGGAATTGTAAAAAATGGAAATAAAAGAGAAAGAGAAGAGAGACTCCAACTAAAAGCGGAAAATAGAAGAGAGAGAGGAGAGAGAGCTAAACTAGAACATTGGTGCTGTTATATAGTTTTTCAGCCCCCAAGCTTACAAATCTGTTTTAAATTCCAGACCATAAGTAAAATCCAATCAAATCTAGATAAGATAAGATAAGATAAGATAAGATCTAGATGAAAATAATATCTAGATGAGAATCTAATCTAAATAATATCCTAGATAAGATAAGATAAGATAA